>NW_026893739.1:0-300000 GCF_032452875.1 Bos javanicus | reverse complement strand
TTCTCCACCGAATTTTCCTACTGAGCTCTCCTCATACTATTATTCTTGACATCTCTGATTAGCATATAAATAGTCGCCTAGGCCATCTCTCCTTCGAATACCCTGGATCAGTTGGGGCTGGTCCCCGGCAGGTGGCGACCGAACAGGGACCTCAGGAGGCAATACTCAAAGAGCTGAGCAGACACGAACCACGCAATCAGCAGGCAATAAGCATGGAGCTCAGCAGTGACGAATCATGCTGCTCAACTGGCAATAATCAAGCACGTGACCAGGCAGGAATCACGCAGCTCAGCTGGCAATTGTCAAGCAGATGAGCCGACAGGAATCACGCAGCTCAGATGGCAATTGTCATGCAGATGAGCCGGCAGGAATCACGCAGCTCAGCAGGCCCTGATCACGTGACTCTGCAGGCACTGATCACGTGGCTGATCAAGTCCAGATCACGTGACTGAGCATGCACTGATCACGTGGCTATCATGCACTGATGACGTGACTGCGCATGCACTGATGACGTGGCTGATCAGGCACTGATCACATGGCTCATCATGCACTGATCACGTGTTTATCAGGCAATGATCAGTGACTGACAGGCGCTGATCATGGGACTGTGCACGCACTGATCACGTGGCTGTTCGGGCACTGATCACGTGTTTATCAGGCAGTGATCAGTGACTGACAGGCGCTGATCAGGGGACTGTGCACGCACTGATCAGGTGGCTGATCAGGAACTGACCACCTGACTGCGCATGCAGTGATCACGTGGCTGGTCGTTCACTGATCACGTGTTTATCATACGGTGATCACGTGACTGAGAGGCGCTGATCACGTGACTGTGCCGTCAGTGATCACGTGGCTGAGCAGGCACTGATATCGTGACTGAGCATGCACTGATCATGTGCCGGGAGCCGGGGAGGCATTCCACTCTGGACAAAGGTCATGAGGAAGGAGGCTCGGCATACGCAAATGCGGGATCGAGCCTCAGGAGTCCACCCGGATATTCTCGAGCATCTCCCCCCAAAAAAACCAGAGTCTGCCTACTGTATTGCTTTGTGCTCTCACCTCTGATTTCACTGGGGGCTGTCCCCCACCACCATCTCGCTCTCTCTGTCAAAGAGTTAACTTACAGCTCCAATTCATAAAGTTCCTTGTCATTCTTCCCTTTAACTTCCAGCTGAGTCTCCATCTGGAGCGCGGAACCCACCACGCTTACTAATTATGCCTGGGCTGCTAAGACCCACTCGAGAAGGTGTCTAGGGTGAGGCACCTTTCGCTATTCGAGAGGGCGCCTGCGGCCTACGTAAGTGGTGCAAACTTCTTGTCTTGAAGTTTGATTGGTCTTCCGCGTAAACCAAGCTACTCAGTCTCTTTTCTCCACCGAATTTTCCTACTGAGCTCTCCTCATACTATTATTCTTGACATCTCTGATTAGCATATAAATAGTCGCCTAGGCCATCTCTCCTTCGAATACCCTGGATCAGTTGGGGCTGGTCCCCGGCAGGTGGCGACCGAACAGGGACCTCAGGAGGCAATACTCAAAGAGCTGAGCAGACACGAACCACGCAATCAGCAGGCAATAAGCATGGAGCTCAGCAGTGACGAATCATGCTGCTCAACTGGCAATAATCAAGCACGTGACCAGGCAGGAATCACGCAGCTCAGCTGGCAATTGTCAAGCAGATGAGCCGACAGGAATCACGCAGCTCAGATGGCAATTGTCATGCAGATGAGCCGGCAGGAATCACGCAGCTCAGCAGGCCCTGATCACGTGACTCTGCAGGCACTGATCACGTGGCTGATCAAGTCCAGATCACGTGACTGAGCATGCACTGATCACGTGGCTATCATGCACTGATGACGTGACTGCGCATGCACTGATGACGTGGCTGATCAGGCACTGATCACATGGCTCATCATGCACTGATCACGTGTTTATCAGGCAATGATCAGTGACTGACAGGCGCTGATCATGGGACTGTGCACGCACTGATCACGTGGCTATCATGCACTGATCACGTGACTGCGCATGCACTGATGACGTGGCTGTTCGGGCACTGATCACGTGTTTATCAGGCAGTGATCAGTGACTGACAGGCGCTGATCAGGGGACTGTGCACGCACTGATCAGGTGGCTGATCAGGAACTGACCACCTGACTGCGCATGCAGTGATCACGTGGCTGGTCGTTCACTGATCACGTGTTTATCATACGGTGATCACGTGACTGAGAGGCGCTGATCACGTGACTGTGCCGTCAGTGATCACGTGGCTGAGCAGGCACTGATATCGTGACTGAGCATGCACTGATCATGTGCCGGGAGCCGGGGAGGCATTCCACTCTGGACAAAGGTCATGAGGAAGGAGGCTCGGCATACGCAAATGCGGGATCGAGCCTCAGGAGTCCACCCGGATATTCTCGAGCATCTCCCCCCAAAAAAACCAGAGTCTGCCTACTGTATTGCTTTGTGCTCTCACCTCTGATTTCACTGGGGGCTGTCCCCCACCACCATCTCGCTCTCTCTGTCAAAGAGTTAACTTACAGCTCCAATTCATAAAGTTCCTTGTCATTCTTCCCTTTAACTTCCAGCTGAGTCTCCATCTGGAGCGCGGAACCCACCACGCTTACTAATTATGCCTGGGCTGCTAAGACCCACTCGAGAAGGTGTCTAGGGTGAGGCACCTTTCGCTATTCGAGAGGGCGCCTGCGGCCTACGTAAGTGGTGCAAACTTCTTGTCTTGAAGTTTGATTGGTCTTCCGCGTAAACCAAGCTACTCAGTCTCTTTTCTCCACCGAATTTTCCTACTGAGCTCTCCTCATACTATTATTCTTGACATCTCTGATTAGCATATAAATAGTCGCCTAGGCCATCTCTCCTTCGAATACCCTGGATCAGTTGGGGCTGGTCCCCGGCAGGTGGCGACCGAACAGGGACCTCAGGAGGCAATACTCAAAGAGCTGAGCAGACACGAACCACGCAATCAGCAGGCAATAAGCATGGAGCTCAGCAGTGACGAATCATGCTGCTCAACTGGCAATAATCAAGCACGTGACCAGGCAGGAATCACGCAGCTCAGCTGGCAATTGTCAAGCAGATGAGCCGACAGGAATCACGCAGCTCAGATGGCAATTGTCATGCAGATGAGCCGGCAGGAATCACGCAGCTCAGCAGGCCCTGATCACGTGACTCTGCAGGCACTGATCACGTGGCTGATCAAGTCCAGATCACGTGACTGAGCATGCACTGATCACGTGGCTATCATGCACTGATGACGTGACTGCGCATGCACTGATGACGTGGCTGATCAGGCACTGATCACATGGCTCATCATGCACTGATCACGTGTTTATCAGGCAATGATCAGTGACTGACAGGCGCTGATCATGGGACTGTGCACGCACTGATCACGTGGCTGTTCGGGCACTGATCACGTGTTTATCAGGCAGTGATCAGTGACTGACAGGCGCTGATCAGGGGACTGTGCACGCACTGATCAGGTGGCTGATCAGGAACTGACCACCTGACTGCGCATGCAGTGATCACGTGGCTGGTCGTTCACTGATCACGTGTTTATCATACGGTGATCACGTGACTGAGAGGCGCTGATCACGTGACTGTGCCGTCAGTGATCACGTGGCTGAGCAGGCACTGATATCGTGACTGAGCATGCACTGATCATGTGCCGGGAGCCGGGGAGGCATTCCACTCTGGACAAAGGTCATGAGGAAGGAGGCTCGGCATACGCAAATGCGGGATCGAGCCTCAGGAGTCCACCCGGATATTCTCGAGCATCTCCCCCCAAAAACCAGAGTCTGCCTACTGTATTGCTTTGTGCTCTCACCTCTGATTTCACTGGGGGCTGTCCCCCACCACCATCTCGCTCTCTCTGTCAAAGAGTTAACTTACAGCTCCAATTCATAAAGTTCCTTGTCATTCTTCCCTTTAACTTCCAGCTGAGTCTCCATCTGGAGCGCGGAACCCACCACGCTTACTAATTATGCCTGGGCTGCTAAGACCCACTCGAGAAGGTGTCTAGGGTGAGGCACCTTTCGCTATTCGAGAGGGCGCCTGCGGCCTACGTAAGTGGTGCAAACTTCTTGTCTTGAAGTTTGATTGGTCTTCCGCGTAAACCAAGCTACTCAGTCTCTTTTCTCCACCGAATTTTCCTACTGAGCTCTCCTCATACTATTATTCTTGACATCTCTGATTAGCATATAAATAGTCGCCTAGGCCATCTCTCCTTCGAATACCCTGGATCAGTTGGGGCTGGTCCCCGGCAGGTGGCGACCGAACAGGGACCTCAGGAGGCAATACTCAAAGAGCTGAGCAGACACGAACCACGCAATCAGCAGGCAATAAGCATGGAGCTCAGCAGTGACGAATCATGCTGCTCAACTGGCAATAATCAAGCACGTGACCAGGCAGGAATCACGCAGCTCAGCTGGCAATTGTCAAGCAGATGAGCCGACAGGAATCACGCAGCTCAGATGGCAATTGTCATGCAGATGAGCCGGCAGGAATCACGCAGCTCAGCAGGCCCTGATCACGTGACTCTGCAGGCACTGATCACGTGGCTGATCAAGTCCAGATCACGTGACTGAGCATGCACTGATCACGTGGCTATCATGCACTGATGACGTGACTGCGCATGCACTGATGACGTGGCTGATCAGGCACTGATCACATGGCTCATCATGCACTGATCACGTGTTTATCAGGCAATGATCAGTGACTGACAGGCGCTGATCATGGGACTGTGCACGCACTGATCACGTGGCTATCATGCACTGATCACGTGACTGCGCATGCACTGATGACGTGGCTGTTCGGGCACTGATCACGTGTTTATCAGGCAGTGATCAGTGACTGACAGGCGCTGATCAGGGGACTGTGCACGCACTGATCAGGTGGCTGATCAGGAACTGACCACCTGACTGCGCATGCAGTGATCACGTGGCTGGTCGTTCACTGATCACGTGTTTATCATACGGTGATCACGTGACTGAGAGGCGCTGATCACGTGACTGTGCCGTCAGTGATCACGTGGCTGAGCAGGCACTGATATCGTGACTGAGCATGCACTGATCATGTGCCGGGAGCCGGGGAGGCATTCCACTCTGGACAAAGGTCATGAGGAAGGAGGCTCGGCATACGCAAATGCGGGATCGAGCCTCAGGAGTCCACCCGGATATTCTCGAGCATCTCCCCCCAAAAAACCAGAGTCTGCCTACTGTATTGCTTTGTGCTCTCACCTCTGATTTCACTGGGGGCTGTCCCCCACCACCATCTCGCTCTCTCTGTCAAAGAGTTAACTTACAGCTCCAATTCATAAAGTTCCTTGTCATTCTTCCCTTTAACTTCCAGCTGAGTCTCCATCTGGAGCGCGGAACCCACCACGCTTACTAATTATGCCTGGGCTGCTAAGACCCACTCGAGAAGGTGTCTAGGGTGAGGCACCTTTCGCTATTCGAGAGGGCGCCTGCGGCCTACGTAAGTGGTGCAAACTTCTTGTCTTGAAGTTTGATTGGTCTTCCGCGTAAACCAAGCTACTCAGTCTCTTTTCTCCACCGAATTTTCCTACTGAGCTCTCCTCATACTATTATTCTTGACATCTCTGATTAGCATATAAATAGTCGCCTAGGCCATCTCTCCTTCGAATACCCTGGATCAGTTGGGGCTGGTCCCCGGCAGGTGGCGACCGAACAGGGACCTCAGGAGGCAATACTCAAAGAGCTGAGCAGACACGAACCACGCAATCAGCAGGCAATAAGCATGGAGCTCAGCAGTGACGAATCATGCTGCTCAACTGGCAATAATCAAGCACGTGACCAGGCAGGAATCACGCAGCTCAGCTGGCAATTGTCAAGCAGATGAGCCGACAGGAATCACGCAGCTCAGATGGCAATTGTCATGCAGATGAGCCGGCAGGAATCACGCAGCTCAGCAGGCCCTGATCACGTGACTCTGCAGGCACTGATCACGTGGCTGATCAAGTCCAGATCACGTGACTGAGCATGCACTGATCACGTGGCTATCATGCACTGATGACGTGACTGCGCATGCACTGATGACGTGGCTGATCAGGCACTGATCACATGGCTCATCATGCACTGATCACGTGTTTATCAGGCAATGATCAGTGACTGACAGGCGCTGATCATGGGACTGTGCATGCACTGATCACGTGGCTGTTCGGGCACTGATCACGTGTTTATCAGGCAGTGATCAGTGACTGACAGGCGCTGATCAGGGGACTGTGCACGCACTGATCAGGTGGCTGATCAGGAACTGACCACCTGACTGCGCATGCAGTGATCACGTGGCTGGTCGTTCACTGATCACGTGTTTATCATACGGTGATCACGTGACTGAGAGGCGCTGATCACGTGACTGTGCCGTCAGTGATCACGTGGCTGAGCAGGCACTGATATCGTGACTGAGCATGCACTGATCATGTGCCGGGAGCCGGGGAGGCATTCCACTCTGGACAAAGGTCATGAGGAAGGAGGCTCGGCATACGCAAATGCGGGATCGAGCCTCAGGAGTCCACCCGGATATTCTCGAGCATCTCCCCCCAAAAAACCAGAGTCTGCCTACTGTATTGCTTTGTGCTCTCACCTCTGATTTCACTGGGGGCTGTCCCCCACCACCATCTCGCTCTCTCTGTCAAAGAGTTAACTTACAGCTCCAATTCATAAAGTTCCTTGTCATTCTTCCCTTTAACTTCCAGCTGAGTCTCCATCTGGAGCGCGGAACCCACCACGCTTACTAATTATGCCTGGGCTGCTAAGACCCACTCGAGAAGGTGTCTAGGGTGAGGCACCTTTCGCTATTCGAGAGGGCGCCTGCGGCCTACGTAAGTGGTGCAAACTTCTTGTCTTGAAGTTTGATTGGTCTTCCGCGTAAACCAAGCTACTCAGTCTCTTTTCTCCACCGAATTTTCCTACTGAGCTCTCCTCATACTATTATTCTTGACATCTCTGATTAGCATATAAATAGTCGCCTAGGCCATCTCTCCTTCGAATACCCTGGATCAGTTGGGGCTGGTCCCCGGCAGGTGGCGACCGAACAGGGACCTCAGGAGGCAATACTCAAAGAGCTGAGCAGACACGAACCACGCAATCAGCAGGCAATAAGCATGGAGCTCAGCAGTGACGAATCATGCTGCTCAACTGGCAATAATCAAGCACGTGACCAGGCAGGAATCACGCAGCTCAGCTGGCAATTGTCAAGCAGATGAGCCGGCAGGAATCACGCAGCTCAGCAGGCCCTGATCACGTGACTCTGCAGGCACTGATCACGTGGCTGATCAAGTACAGATCACGTGACTGAGCATGCACTGATCACGTGGCTATCATGCACTGATGACGTGACTGCGCATGCACTGATGACGTGGCTGATCAGGCACTGATCACATGGCTCATCATGCACTGATCACGTGTTTATCAGGCACTGATCAGTGACTGACAGGCGCTGATCAGGACTGTGCACGCACTGATCAGTGTGGCTGATCAGGAACTGACCACCTGACTGCGCATGCAGTGATCACGTGGCTGGTCGTTCACTGATCACGTGTTTATCATACGGTGATCACGTGACTGAGAGGCGCTGATCACGTGACTGTGCCGTCAGTGATCACGTGGCTGAGCAGGCACTGATATCGTGACTGAGCATGCACTGATCATGTGCCGGGAGCCGGGGAGGCATTCCACTCTGGACAAAGGTCATGAGGAAGGAGGCTCGGCATACGCAAATGCGGGATCGAGCCTCAGGAGTCCACCCGGATATTCTCGAGCATCTCCCCCCAAAAAAACCAGAGTCTGCCTACTGTATTGCTTTGTGCTCTCACCTCTGATTTCACTGGGGGCTGTCCCCCACCACCATCTCGCTCTCTCTGTCAAAGAGTTAACTTACAGCTCCAATTCATAAAGTTCCTTGTCATTCTTCCCTTTAACTTCCAGCTGAGTCTCCATCTGGAGCGCGGAACCCACCACGCTTACTAATTATGCCTGGGCTGCTAAGACCCACTCGAGAAGGTGTCTAGGGTGAGGCACCTTTCGCTATTCGAGAGGGCGCCTGCGGCCTACGTAAGTGGTGCAAACTTCTTGTCTTGAAGTTTGATTGGTCTTCCGCGTAAACCAAGCTACTCAGTCTCTTTTCTCCACCGAATTTTCCTACTGAGCTCTCCTCATACTATTATTCTTGACATCTCTGATTAGCATATAAATAGTCGCCTAGGCCATCTCTCCTTCGAATACCCTGGATCAGTTGGGGCTGGTCCCCGGCAGGTGGCGACCGAACAGGGACCTCAGGAGGCAATACTCAAAGAGCTGAGCAGACACGAACCACGCAATCAGCAGGCAATAAGCATGGAGCTCAGCAGTGACGAATCATGCTGCTCAACTGGCAATAATCAAGCACGTGACCAGGCAGGAATCACGCAGCTCAGCTGGCAATTGTCAAGCAGATGAGCCGACAGGAATCACGCAGCTCAGCAGGCCCTGATCACGTGACTCTGCAGGCACTGATCACGTGGCTGATCAAGTCCAGATCACGTGACTGAGCATGCACTGATCACGTGGCTATCATGCACTGATCACGTGACTGCGCATGCACTGATGACGTGGCTGATCAGGCACTGATCACATGGCTCATCATGCACTGATCACGTGTTTATCAGGCAATGATCAGTGACTGACAGGCGCTGATCATGGGACTGTGCACGCACTGATCACGTGGCTATCATGCACTGATCACGTGACTGCGCATGCACTGATGACGTGGCTGTTCGGGCACTGATCACGTGTTTATCAGGCAGTGATCAGTGACTGACAGGCGCTGATCAGGGGACTGTGCACGCACTGATCAGGTGGCTGATCAGGAACTGACCACCTGACTGCGCATGCAGTGATCACGTGGCTGGTCGTTCACTGATCACGTGTTTATCATACGGTGATCACGTGACTGAGAGGCGCTGATCACGTGACTGTGCCGTCAGTGATCACGTGGCTGAGCAGGCACTGATATCGTGACTGAGCATGCACTGATCATGTGCCGGGAGCCGGGGAGGCATTCCACTCTGGACAAAGGTCATGAGGAAGGAGGCTCGGCATACGCAAATGCGGGATCGAGCCTCAGGAGTCCACCCGGATATTCTCGAGCATCTCCCCCAAAAAAACCAGAGTCTGCCTACTGTATTGCTTTGTGCTCTCACCTCTGATTTCACTGGGGGCTGTCCCCCACCACCATCTCGCTCTCTCTGTCAAAGAGTTAACTTACAGCTCCAATTCATAAAGTTCCTTGTCATTCTTCCCTTTAACTTCCAGCTGAGTCTCCATCTGGAGCGCGGAACCCACCACGCTTACTAATTATGCCTGGGCTGCTAAGACCCACTCGAGAAGGTGTCTAGGGTGAGGCACCTTTCGCTATTCGAGAGGGCGCCTGCGGCCTACGTAAGTGGTGCAAACTTCTTGTCTTGAAGTTTGATTGGTCTTCCGCGTAAACCAAGCTACTCAGTCTCTTTTCTCCACCGAATTTTCCTACTGAGCTCTCCTCATACTATTATTCTTGACATCTCTGATTAGCATATAAATAGTCGCCTAGGCCATCTCTCCTTCGAATACCCTGGATCAGTTGGGGCTGGTCCCCGGCAGGTGGCGACCGAACAGGGACCTCAGGAGGCAATACTCAAAGAGCTGAGCAGACACGAACCACGCAATCAGCAGGCAATAAGCATGGAGCTCAGCAGTGACGAATCATGCTGCTCAACTGGCAATAATCAAGCACGTGACCAGGCAGGAATCACGCAGCTCAGCTGGCAATTGTCAAGCAGATGAGCCGACAGGAATCACGCAGCTCAGCAGGCCCTGATCACGTGACTCTGCAGGCACTGATCACGTGGCTGATCAAGTCCAGATCACGTGACTGAGCATGCACTGATCACGTGGCTATCATGCACTGATGACGTGACTGCGCATGCACTGATGACGTGGCTGATCAGGCACTGATCACATGGCTCATCATGCACTGATCACGTGTTTATCAGGCAATGATCAGTGACTGACAGGCGCTGATCATGGGACTGTGCACGCACTGATCACGTGGCTATCATGCACTGATCACGTGACTGCGCATGCACTGATGACGTGGCTGTTCGGGCACTGATCACGTGTTTATCAGGCAGTGATCAGTGACTGACAGGCGCTGATCAGGGGACTGTGCACGCACTGATCAGGTGGCTGATCAGGAACTGACCACCTGACTGCGCATGCAGTGATCACGTGGCTGGTCGTTCACTGATCACGTGTTTATCATACGGTGATCACGTGACTGAGAGGCGCTGATCACGTGACTGTGCCGTCAGTGATCACGTGGCTGAGCAGGCACTGATATCGTGACTGAGCATGCACTGATCATGTGCCGGGAGCCGGGGAGGCATTCCACTCTGGACAAAGGTCATGAGGAAGGAGGCTCGGCATACGCAAATGCGGGATCGAGCCTCAGGAGTCCACCCGGATATTCTCGAGCATCTCCCCCCAAAAAACCAGAGTCTGCCTACTGTATTGCTTTGTGCTCTCACCTCTGATTTCACTGGGGGCTGTCCCCCACCACCATCTCGCTCTCTCTGTCAAAGAGTTAACTTACAGCTCCAATTCATAAAGTTCCTTGTCATTCTTCCCTTTAACTTCCAGCTGAGTCTCCATCTGGAGCGCGGAACCCACCACGCTTACTAATTATGCCTGGGCTGCTAAGACCCACTCGAGAAGGTGTCTAGGGTGAGGCACCTTTCGCTATTCGAGAGGGCGCCTGCGGCCTACGTAAGTGGTGCAAACTTCTTGTCTTGAAGTTTGATTGGTCTTCCGCGTAAACCAAGCTACTCAGTCTCTTTTCTCCACCGAATTTTCCTACTGAGCTCTCCTCATACTATTATTCTTGACATCTCTGATTAGCATATAAATAGTCGCCTAGGCCATCTCTCCTTCGAATACCCTGGATCAGTTGGGGCTGGTCCCCGGCAGGTGGCGACCGAACAGGGACCTCAGGAGGCGATACTCAAAGAGCTGAGCAGACACGAACCACGCAATCAGCAGGCAATAAGCATGGAGCTCAGCAGTGACGAATCATGCTGCTCAACTGGCAATAATCAAGCACGTGACCAGGCAGGAATCACGCAGCTCAGCTGGCAATTGTCAAGCAGATGAGCCGGCAGGAATCACGCAGCTCAGCAGGCCCTGATCACGTGACTCTGCAGGCACTGATCACGTGGCTGATCAAGTCCAGATCACGTGACTGAGCATGCACTGATCACGTGGCTATCATGCACTGATGACGTGACTGCGCATGCACTGATGACGTGGCTGATCAGGCACTGATCACATGGCTCATCATGCACTGATCACGTGTTTATCAGGCAATGATCAGTGACTGACAGGCGCTGATCATGGGACTGTGCACGCACTGATCACGTGGCTATCATGCACTGATCACGTGACTGCGCATGCACTGATGACGTGGCTGTTGGGCACTGATCACGTGTTTATCAGGCAGTGATCAGTGACTGACAGGCGCTGATCAGGGGACTGTGCACGCACTGATCAGGTGGCTGATCAGGAACTGACCACCTGACTGCGCATGCAGTGATCACGTGGCTGGTCGTTCACTGATCACGTGTTTATCATACGGTGATCACGTGACTGAGAGGCGCTGATCACGTGACTGTGCCGTCAGTGATCACGTGGCTGAGCAGGCACTGATATCGTGACTGAGCATGCACTGATCATGTGCCGGGAGCCGGGGAGGCATTCCACTCTGGACAAAGGTCATGAGGAAGGAGGCTCGGCATACGCAAATGCGGGATCGAGCCTCAGGAGTCCACCCGGATATTCTCGAGCATCTCCCCCAAAACCAGAGTCTGCCTACTGTATTGCTTTGTGCTCTCACCTCTGATTTCACTGGGGGCTGTCCCTCACCACCATCTCGCTCTCTCTGTCAAAGAGTTAACTTACAGCCCCAATTCATAAAGTTCCTTGTCATTCTTCCCTTTAACTTCCAGCTGAGTCTCCATCTGGAGCGCGGAACCCAGCACGCTTACTAATTATGCCTGGGCTGCTAAGACCCACTCGAGAAGGTGTCTAGGGTGAGGCACCTTTCGCCATTCGAGAGGGCGCCTGCGGCCTACGTAAGTGGTGCAAACTTCTTGTCTTGAAGTTTGATTGGTCTTCCGCATAAACCAAGCTACTCAGTCTCTTTTCTCCACCGAATTTTCCTACTGAGCTCTCCTCATACTATTATTCTTGACATCTCTGATTAGCATATAAATAGTCGCCTAGGCCATCTCTCCTTCGAATACCCTGGATCAGTTGGGGCTGGTCCCCGGCAGGTGGCGACCGAACAGGGACCTCAGGAGGTGATACTCAAAGAGCTGAGCAGACACGAACCACGCAATCAGCAGGCAATAAGCATGGAGCTCAGCAGTGACGAATCATGCTGCTCAACTGGCAATAATCAAGCACGTGACCAGGCAGGAATCACGCAGCTCAGCTGGCAATTGTCAAGCAGATGAGCCGACGGGAATCACGCAGCTCAGCTGGCAATTGTCATGCAGATGACCCGGCAGGAATCACGCAGCTCAGATGGCAATTGTCATGCAGATGAGCCGACGGGAATCACGCAGCTCAGATGGCAATTGTCATGCAGATGAGCCGGCAGGATCACGCAGCTCAGCAGGCCTGATCACGTGACTCTGCATGCACTGATCACGTGGCTGATCAAGTGCAGATCACGTGACTGAGCATGCACTGATCACGTGGCTATCATGCACTGATGACGTGACTGCGCATGCACTGATGACGTGGCTGATCAGGCACTGATCACATGGCTCATCATGCACTGATCACGTGTTTATCAGGCAATGATCAGTGACTGACAGGCGCTGATCATGGGACTGTGCACGCACTGATCACGTGGCTATCATGCACTGATCACGTGACTGCGCATGCACTGATGACGTGGCTGTTCATGCACTGATCACGTGGCTGATCATGCACTGATCACGTGTTTATCAGGCAGTGATCAGTGACTGACAGGCGCTGATCAGGGGACTGTGCACGCACTGATCAGGTGGCTGATCAGGAACTGACCACCTGACTGCGCATGCAGTGATCACGTGGCTGATCGTTCACTGATCACGTGTTTATCCTACGGTGATCACGTGACTGAGAGGCGCTGATCACGTGACTGTGCCATCAGTGATCACGTGGCTGAGCATGCACTGATATCGTGACTGAACATGCACTGATCATGTGCCGGGAGCCGGGGAGGCATTCCACTCTGGACAAAGGTCATGAGGAAAGAGGCTCGGCATACGCAAATGCGGGATCGAGCCTCAGGAGTCCACCCGGATATTCTCGAGCATCTCCCCCAAAAAATCCAGAGTCTGCCTACTGTATTGCTTTGTGCTCTCACCTCTGATTTCACTGGGGGCTGTCCCCCACCACCATCTCGCTCTCTCTGTCAAAGAGTTAACTTACAGCTCCAATTCATAAAGTTCCTTGTCATTCTTCCCTTTAACTTCCAGCTGAGTCTCCATCTGGAGCGCGGAACCCACCACGCTCACTAATTATGCCTGGGCTGCTAAGACCCACTCGAGAAGGTGTCTAGGGTGAGGCACCTTTCGCTATTCGAGAGGGCGCCTGCGGCCTACGTAAGTGGTGCAAACTTCTTGTCTTGAAGTTTGATTGGTCTTCTGCGTAAACCAAGCTACTCAGTCTCTTTTCTCCACCGAATTTTCCTACTGAGCTCTCCTCATACTATTATTCTTGACATCTCTGATTAGCATATAAATAGTCGCCTAGGCCATCTCTCCTTCGAATACCCTGGATCAGTTGGGGCTGGTCCCCGGCAGGTGGCGACCGAACAGGGACCTTAGGAGGCGATACTCAAAGAGCTGAGCAGACACGAACCACGCAATCAGCAGGCAATAAGCATGGAGCTCAGCAGTGACGAATCATGCTGCTCAACTGGCAATAATCAAGCACGTGACCAGGCAGGAATCACGCAGCTCAGCTGGCAATTGTCAAGCAGATGAGCCGACAGGAATCACGCAGCTCAGCAGGCCCTGATCACGTGAGTCTTCAGGCACTGATCACGTGGCTGATCAAGTCCAGATCACGTGACTGAGCATGCACTGATCACGTGGCTATCATGCACTGATCACGTGACTGATCATGCACTGATCACGTGGCTGATCATGCACTGATCACGTGGCTGATCATGCACTGATCACGTGGCTATCATGCACTGATCACATGACTGATCATGCACTGATCACGTACTGATCATGCACTGATCACGTGGCTTATCATGCACTGATCATGTGACTGATCATGCACTGATCATGTTTGGTGTCACACACTGATCATGTGCCTCTGGAGGCAATGAACATAGAGCTGAGTAGGCAGGAAACAGTCAGCAGGCTATAATCATGGAACTCAGCTCTGAGAAATCATGCTGCTCAGCTGGCAATAATCAAGTAGATGAGCAGGCAGGAATTACGCAGCACAGGTGGCAATTGTCAAGGAGATGACAGGCAGGAATCGTGCAGCTCAGCTGGCAATTGTCAAGCAGATGAGCAGACAGTAATCACGCAGCTCAGCAGGCCCTGATCACGTGACTGAGCATGCACTGTTCACGTGGCTGATCACACACTATCACGTGACTGATCATGCACTGATCACGTGGCTCTCATGCACTGATCACGTGGCTATCATGCACTGATCACGTGACTGATCATGCACTGATCACGTGGCTATCATGCACTGATCACGTGGCTGATCATGCACTGATCACGTGACTGATCATGCACTGATCACGTGGCTATCATGCACTGATCACGTGGCTGATCATGCACTGATCACGGGACTGATCATGCACTGATCACGGCGCTATCATGCACTGATCACATGACTCCACATGCACTGATCACGTGGATGATCATGCACTGATCACGTGACTGATCATGCACTGATCACGTGACTGATCATGCACTGATCACGTGGCTATCATGCACTGATCACGTGGCTATCATGCACTGATCACGTGACTGATCATGCACTGATCACGTGACTGATCATGCACTGATCACGTGGCTATCATGCACTGATCACGTGGCTGATCATGCACTGATCACGTGACTGATCATGCACTGATCACGTGGCTGATCATGCACTGATCACGTGACTGATCATGCACTGATCACGTGGCTATCATGCACTGATCACGTGGCTATCATGCACTGATCACGTGACTGATCATGCACTGATCACGTGTCTGATCATGCACTGATCACGTGGCTATCATGCACTGCTCACGTGGCTGATCATGCATGATCACGCAGCTACCATGTACTGGTCACATGACTGATCATGCACTGATCACGTGACTGATCATGCAGTGATCACGTGGCTATCATGCACTACTCACGTGGCTGATCATGCAATGATCATGTAGCTACCATGTACAGGTCACGTGAATGATCATACACCCATCAGGTGACTGATCATGCACTGATCACGTGGCTATCATGCACTGATCACGAGACTGATCATGCACTGATCACGTCTATATCATGCACTGATCACATGACTGCCCATGCACTGATCACGTGGATGATCATACACTAATCATGTGACAGATCATGCACTGATCACGTGGCTGATCATGCACTGATACCGTGACTGAGCATGGACTGATCACATGACTATCATGTAGTGATCACGTGACTTAATGGCGCTGATCATGTGACTGATCATGCGCTGATCATGTTTGCTATCATACACTGATCATGTGCCTCTGGAGGCAATAAACAAAGAGCTGAGTAGGCACGAATCAAACAGTCAGCAGGCAATAATCATGGAACTCAGGTGTGAGGAATCATGCTGCTCAGCTGGCAATAATCAAGCAGCTGAGCAGGCAGGAATTACGCAGCACAGCTGGCAATTGTCAAGCAGATGACAGGCAGGAATCGTGCAGCTCAGCTGGCAATTGTCAAGCAGATGAGCAGACAGTAATCACGCAGCTCAGCAGGCCCAGATCACGTGACTGAGCATGCACTGTTCACGTGGCTGATCATACACTGATCACGTGATTGATCATGCACTGATCACTTGGATATCATGCACTGATCACGTGGCTGATCATACACTGTTCACGTGTCTGACCATGCACTGATCACGTGGCTGATCATACACTGCTCACGTAACTGATCATGCACTGATCACGTGGCTATCATGCACTGATCACGTGGCTGAACATGCACTGTTCACGTGGCTGATCACACACCTGTCACGTGACATATCATGCACTGATCACGTGGCACTCATGCACTGATCACGTGGCTGATCATACTCTGCTCACGTAACTCATCATGCACACATCACGTGGCTATCATGCACTGCTCACGTGGCTCGTCATGGAATGATCACGTAGCTACCATATACTGGTCACGTGACTGATCATGCACAGATCACGTAAATGATCATGCACTGTTCACGTGACTGATCATGTACTGATCACGTGGCTGATCATGCACTGATCACGTGGCTGATCATGCACTGATCACGTGGCTGATCATGCACTGATCACGTGGCTGATCATGCACTGATCACGTGACTGATCATGCACTGATCACGTGACTGATCATGCACTGATCACGTGGCTATCATGCACTGATCACGTGGCTGATCATACACTGATCACGTGACTGATCATGCACTGATCACGTGACTGATCATGCACTGATCACGTGAATCATGCACTGATCACGTGGCTATCATGCACTGATCACGTGGCTATCATGCACTGATCACGTGGCTGATCATGCACTGATCACGTGGCTCATCATGCACTGATCACGTGGTGATCACACACGATCACGTGACTGATCATGCACTGATCACGTGACTGATCATGCACTGATCACGTGGCTATCATGCACTGATCACGTGGCTATCATGCACTGATCACGTGGCTGATCACACACGATCACGTGACTGATCATGCACTGATCACGTGGCTATCATGCACTGATCACGTGGCTATCATGCACTGATCACGTGGCTGATCATGCACTGATCACGTAGCTATCATGCACTGATCACGTGACTGATCATGCACTGATCACGTGACTGATCATGCACTGATCACGTGACTGATCATGCACTGATCACGTGACTGATCATGCACTGATCACGTGACTGATCATGCACTGATCACGTGACTGATCATGCACTGATCACGTGGCTTATCATGCACTGATCATGTGACTGATCATGTGCTGATCATGTTTGGTGTCATACACTGATCATGTGCCTCTGGAGGCAATGAACAAAGAGCTGAGTAGGCACGAATCAGTCAGCAGGCAATAATCATGGAACTCAGCTGTGAGAAATCATGCTGCTCAGCTGGCAATAATCAAGCAGATGAGCAGGCAGGAATTACGCAGCACAGCTGGCAATTGTCAAGCAGATGACAGGCAGGAATCGTGCAGCTCAGCTGGCAATTGTCAAGCAGATGAGCAGACAGTAATCACGCAGCTCAGCAGGCCATGATCACGTGACTGAGCATGCACTGTTCACGTGGCTGATCACACACTGATCACGTGACTGATCATGCACTGATCACGTGACTGATCATGCACTGATCACGTGGCTATCATGCACTGATCACGTGGCTGACATGCACTGATCACGTGGCTGATCATGCACTGATCACGTGGCTGATCATGCACTGATCACGTGACTGATCATGCACTGATCACGTGGCTGATCATGCACTGATCACGTGGCTATCATGCACTGATCACGTGGCTGATCATGCACTGATCACGTGTCTGATCATGCACTGATCACGTGGCTGATCATGCACTGATCACGTGACTGATCATGCACTGATCACGTGGCTATCATGCACTGATCACGTGGCTATCATGCACTGATCACGTGGCTGATCATGCAATGATCACGAAGCTACATGCACTGATCACGTGACTGATCATGCACTGATCACGTGACTGATCATGCACTGATCACGTGACTGATCATGCACTGATCACGTGGCTGATCATGCAATGATCACGCAGCTACCATGTACTGGTCACATGACTGATCATGCACTGATCACATAATTGATCATGCACTGATCACGTGGCTTATCATGCACTGATCATGTGACTGATCATGTGCTGATCATGTTTGGTGTCACACACTGATCATGTGCCTCTGGAGGCAATGAACATAGAGCTGAGTAGGCAGGAATCAGTCAGCAGGCTATAATCATGGAACTCACTTCTGAGAAATCATGCTGCTCAGCTGGCAATAATCAAGCAGATGAGCAGGCAGGAATTACGCAGCACAGGTGGCAATTGTCAAGCAGATGACAGGCAGGAATCGTGCAGCTCAGCTGGCAATTGTCAAGCAGATGAGCAGACAGTAATCACGCAGCTCAGCAGGCCCTGATCACGTGACTGAGCATGCACTGTTCACGTGGCTGATCATACACTGATCACGTGACTGATCATGCACTGATCACGTGACTGATCATGCACTGATCACGTGGCTATCATGCACTGATCACGTGGCTGACATGCACTGATCACGTGGCTGATCATGCACTGATCACGTGGCTGATCATGCACTGATCACGTGACTGATCATGCACTGATCACGTGTCTGATCATGCACTGATCACGTGGCTATCATGCACTGATCACGTGGCTGATCATGCATGATCTGGCAGCTACCATGCACTGATCACATGACTGATCATGCACTGATCACGTGACTGATCATGCACTGATCACGTGGCTATCATGCACTGATCACGTGGCTGATCATGCAATGATCATGTAGATACCATGTACTGGTCACGTGACTGATCATGCACTGATCACGTGACTGATCATGCACTGATCACGTGACTGATCATGCACTGATCACGTGGCTGATCATGCACTGATCACGTGGCTGATCATGCACTGATCACGTGACTGATCATGCACTGATCACGTGACTGATCATGCACTGATCACGTGACTGATCATGCACTGATCACGTGGCTATCATGCACTGATCACGTGGCTGACATGCACTGATCACGTGCCTGATCATGCACTGATCACGTGGCTGATCATGCACTGATCACGTGACTGATCATGCACTGATCACGTCTGATCATGCACTGATCACGTGGCTATCATGCACTGATCACGTGGCTGATCATGCATGATCTGGCAGCTACCATGTACTGGTCACATGACTGATCATGCACTGATCACGTGACTGATCATGCACTGATCACGTGGCTATCATGCACTATCACGTGGCTGATCATGCACTGATCATGTAGATACCATGTACAGGTCACGTGAATGATCATACACTGATCACGTGACTGATCATGCACTGATCACGTAATTGATCATGCACTGATCACGTGGCTGATCATGCACTGATCACGTGGCTGATCATGCACTGATCACGTGACTGATCATGCACTGATCACGTGACTGATCATGCACTGATCACGTGGCTATCATGCACTGATCACGTGGCTGATCATGCACTGATCACGTGCCTGATCATGCACTGATCACATGACTGATCATGCACTGATCACGTGACTGATCATGCACTGATCACGTGGCTATCATGCACTGATCACGTGGCTGATCATGCACTGATCACGTAGCAACCATATACTGGTCACGTGACTGATCATGCACTGATCACGTAATTGATCATGCACTGATCACGTGGCTCATCATGCACTGATCACGTGGCTGATCACACATGATCACGTGACTGATCATGCACTGATCACGTGGCTCTCATGCACTGATCACGTGGCTATCATGCACTGATCACGTGGCTATCATGCACTGATCACGTGGCTGATCATGCACTGATCACGTAGCTATCATGCACTGATCACGTGACTGATCATGCACTGATCACGTAATTGATCATGCACTGATCACGTGGCTGATCATGCACTGATCACGTGGCTGATCATGCACTGATCACGTGACTGATCATGCACTGATCACGTGACTGATCATGCACTGATCACGTGGCTATCATGCACTGATCACGTGGATATCATGCACTGATCACGTGGCTGATCACACACTGATCACGTGACTGATCATGCACTGATCACGTGGCTATCATGCACTGATCACGTGGCTGATCATGCAATGATCACGTAGCTACCATGCACTGGTCACGTGACTGATCATGCACTGATCACGTGACTGATCATGCACTGATCACGTGACTGATCATGCACTGATCACGTGACTGATCATGCACTGATCACGTGACTGATCATGCACTGATCACGTGGCTATCATGCACTGATCACGTGGCTGATCATGCACTGATCACGCAGCTATCATGCACTGGTCACATGACTGATCATGCACTGATCACATGATTGATCATGCACTGATCACGTGGCTTATCATGCATTGATCATGTGACTGATCATGTGCTGATCATGTTTGGTGTCATACACTGATCATGTGCCTCTGGAGGCAATGAACAAAGAGCTGAGTAGGCAGGAATCAGTCAGCAGGCTATAATCATGGAACTCAGCTCTGAGAAATCATGCTGCTCAGCTGGCAATAATCAAGCAGATGAGCAGGCAGGAATTACGCAGCACAGCTGGCAATTGTCAAGCAGATGACAGGCAGGAATCGTGCAGCTCAGCTGGCAATTGTCAAGCAGATGAGCAGACAGTAATCACGCAGCTCAGCAGGCCCTGATCACGTGACTGAGCATGCACTGTTCACGTGGCTGATCACACACTATCACGTGACTGATCATGCACTGATCATGTGACTGATCATGCACTGATCACGTGGCTATCATGCACTGCTCACGTGGCTGATCATGCACTGATCACGTGGCTATCATACACTGGTCACGTGACTGATCATGCACTGATCACGTGGCTGATCATGCACTGATCACGTGGCTGATCATGCACTGATCACGTGGCTGATCATGCACTGATCACGTGACTGATCATGCACTGATCACGTGACTGATCATGCACTGATCACGTGGCTATCATGCACTGATCACGTGGCTGATCATGCACTGATCACGTGGCTGATCATGCACTGATCACGTGGCTGATCATGCACTGATCACGTGGCTGATCATGCACTGATCACGTGACTGATCATGCACTGATCACGTGACTGATCATGCACTGATCACGTGGCTATCATGCACTGATCACGTGACTGATCATGCACTGATCACGTGGCTGATCATGCACTGATCACGTGGCTGATCATGCACTGATCACGTGTTTATCATGCAGTGATCAGTGACTGACATGCACTGATCACGGGACTGTGCACTGATCAGGTGGCTGATCAGGAACTGACCACCTGACCACGCATGCAGTGATCACGTGGCTGGTCATGCACTGATCACGTGTTTATCATACGGTGATCACGTGACTGAGATGCGCTGATCACGTGACTGTCATCAGTGATCACGTGGCTGATCATGCACTGATATCGTGACTGATCATGCACTGATCATGTGCCGGGAGCCGGGGAGGCATTCCACTCTGGACAAAGGTCATGAGGAAGGAGGCTCGGCATACGCAAATGCGGGATCGAGCCTCAGGAGTCCACCCGCATATTCTCGAGCATCTCCCCCCAAAAAGACCAGAGTCTGCCTACTGTATTGCTTTGTGCTCTCACCTCTGATTTCACTGGGGGCTGTCCCCCACCACCATCTCGCTCTCTCTGTCAAAGACTTAACTTACAGCTCCAATTCATAAAGTTCCTTGTCATTCTTCCCTTTATCTTCCAGCTGAGTCTCCATCTGGAGCGCGGAACCCACCACGCTTACTAATTATGCCTGGGCTGCTAAGACCCACTCGAGAAGGTGTCTAGGGTGAGGCACCTTTCGCTATTCGAGAGGGCCCCTGCGGCCTACGTAAGTGGTGCAAACTTCTTGTCTTGAAGTTTGATTGGTCTTCCGCGTAAACCAAGCTACTCAGTCTCTTTTCTCCACCGAATTTTCCTACTGAGCTCTCCTCATACTATTATTCTTGACATCTCTGATTAGCATATAAATAGTCGCCTAGGCCATCTCTCCTTCGAATACCCTGGATCAGTTGGGGCTGGTCCCGGCAGGTGGCGACCGAACAGGGACCTCAGGAGGCAATACTCAAAGAGCTGAGCAGACACGAACCACGCAATCAGCAGGCAATAATCATGGAGCTCAGCAGTGACGAATCATGCTGCTCAACTGGCAATAATCAAGCACGTGACCAGGCAGGAATCACGCAGCTCAGCTGGCAATTGTCAAGCAGATGAGCCGACAGGAATCACGCAGCTCAGCTGGCAATTGTCATGCAGATGAGCCGGCAGGAATCACGCAGCTCAGCAGGCCCTGATCACGTGACTCTGCATGCACTGATCACGTGGCTGATCAAGTCCAGATCACGTGACTGATCATGCACTGATCACGTGGCTATCATGCACTGATCACGTGACTGCGCATGCACTGATCACGTGGCTGATCATGCACTGATCACGTGGCTCATCATGCACTGATCACGTGTTTATCATGCACTGATCAGTGGCTGACATGCACTGATCATGGGACTGTCATGCACTGATCACGTGGCTATCATGCACTGATCACGTGACTGCGCATGCACTGATCACGTGGCTGTTCATGCACTGATCACGTGTTTATCATGCAGTGATCAGTGACTGACAGGCGCTGATCAGGGGACTATGCATGCACTGATCAGGTGGCTGATCAGGAACTGACCACCTGACTGCGCATGCAGTGATCACGTGGCTGGTCATTCACTGATCACGTGTTTATCATACGGTGATCACGTGACTGAGATGCGCTGATCACGTGACTGTGCCGTCAGTGATCACGTGGCTGATCATGCACTGATATCGTGACTGATCATGCACTGATCATGTGCCGGGAGCCGGGGAGGCATTCCACTCTGGACAAAGGTCATGAGGAAGGAGGCTCGGCATACGCAAATGCGGGATCGAGCCTCAGGAGTCCACCCGGATATTCTCAATCATCTCCCCCCAAAAAAACCAGAATCTGCCTACTGTATTGCTTTGTGCTCTCACCTCTGATTTCACTGGGTGCTGTCCCCCACCACCATCTCGCTCTCTCTGTCAAAGAGTTAACTTACAGCTCCAATTCATAAAGTTCCTTGTCATTCTTCCCTTTAACTTCCAGCTGAGTCTCCATCTGGAGCGCGGAACCCACCACGCTTACTAATTATGCCTGGGCTGCTAAGACCCACTCGAGAAGGTGTCTAGGGTGAGGCACCTTTCGCTATTCGAGAGGGCGCCTGCGGCCTACGTAAGTGGTGCAAACTTCTTGTCTTGAAGTTTGATTGGTCTTCCGCGTAAAACAAGCTACTCAGTCTCTTTTATCCACCGAATTTTCCTACTGAGCTCTCCTCATACTATTATTCTTGACATCTCTGATTAGCATATAAATAGTCGCCTAGGCCATCTCTCCTTCGAATACCCTGGATCAGTTGGGGCTGGTCCCCGGCAGGTGGCGACCGAACACGGACCTCAGGAGGCAATACTCAAAGAGCTGAGCAGACAAGAACCACGCAATCAGCAGGCAATAATCATGGAGCTCAGCAGTGACGAATCATGCTGATCAACTGGCAATAATCAAGCACGTGACCAGGCAGGAATCACGCAGCTCAGCTGGCAATTGTCAAGCAGATGAGCCGACAGGAATCACGCAGCTCAGATGGCAATTGTCATGCAGATGAGCTGGCAGGAATCACGCAGCTCAGCAGGCCCTGATCACGTGACTCTGCATGCACTGATCACGTGGCTGATCAAGTCCAGATCACGTGACTGATCATGCACTGATCACGTGGCTATCATGCACTGATCACGTGGCTGATCATGCACTGATCACGTGGCTGATCACACACTGATCACGTGACTATCATGCACTGATCACGTGGCACTCATGCACTGATCACGTGGCTGATCATACACTGATCACGTGACTGATCATGCACTGATCACGTGGCTATCATGCACTGATCACGTGGCTGTCATGCAATGATCACGTAGCTACCATATACTGATCACGTGACTGATCATGCACTGATCACGTGACTGATCATGCACTGATCACGTGACTGATCATGCACTGATCACGTGGCTGATCATGCACTGATCACGTGACTGATCATGCACTGATCACGTGGCTGATCATGCACTGATCACGTGGCTGATCATGCACTGATCACGTGACTGATCATGCACTGATCACGTGACTGATCATGCACTGATCACGTGGCTATCATGCACTGATCACGTGGCTGATCATGCACTGATCACGTGACTGATCATGCACTGATCACGTGACTGATCATGCACTGATCACGTGAATAATCATGCACTGATCACGTGGCTATCATGCACTGATCACGTGGATATCATGCACTGATCACGTGGCTGATCACACACTATCACGTGACTGATCATGCACTGATCACGTGGCTCATCATGCACTGATCTGGTGGTGATCACACACGTATCACGTGACTGATCATGCACAGATCACGTGACTGATCATGCAGTGATCACGTGGCTATCCTGCACTGATCACGTGGCTATCATGCACTGATCACGTGGCTGATCAAACACGTATCACGTGACTGATCATGCACTGATCACGTGGCTATCATGCACTGATCACGTGGCTATCATGCACTGATCACGTGGCTGATCATGCACTGATCACGTAGCTATCATGCACTGATCACGTGACTGATCATGCACTGATCACGTAACTGATCATGCACTGATCACGTGACTGATCATGCACTGATCACGTGACTGATCATGCACTGATCACGTGACTGATCATGCACTGATCACGTGATTGATCATGCACTGATCACCTGGCTTATCATGCACTGATCATGTGACTGATCATGTGCTGATCATGTTTGGTGTCACACTGATCATGTGCCTCTGGAGGCAATGAACAAAGAGCTGAGTAGGCACGAATCAGTCAGCAGGCAATAATCATGGAACTCAGCTGTGAGAAATCATGCTGCTCAGCTGGCAATAATCAAGCAGCTGAGCAGGCAGGAATCACGCAGCACAGCTGGCAATTGTCAAGCAGATGACAGGCAGGAATCGTGCAGCTCAGCTGGCAATTGTCAAGCAGATGAGCAGACAGTAATCACGCAGCTCAGCAGGCCCTGATCACGTGACTGAGCATGCACTGTTCACGTGGCTGATCACACACTGATCACGTGACTGATCATGCACTGATCACGTGACTGATCATGCACTGATCACGTGGCTATCATGCACTGATCACGTGGCTGACATGCACTGATCACGTGGCTGATCATGCACTGATCACGTGGCTGATCATGCACTGATCACGTGACTGATCATGCACTGATCACGTGGCTGATCATGCACTGATCACGTGGCTATCATGCACTGATCACGTGGCTGATCATGCACTGATCACGTGTCTGATCATGCACTGATCACGTGGCTGATCACACACGATCACGTGACTGATCATGCACTGATCACGTGGCTATCATGCACTGATCACGTGGCTATCATGCACTGATCACGTGGCTGATCATGCAATGATCACGTAGCTACATGCACTGATCACGTGACTGATCATGCACTGATCACGTGACTGATCATGCACTGATCACGTGACTGATCATGCACTGATCACGTGGCTGATCATGCAATGATCACGCAGCTACCATGTACTGGTCACATAACTGATCATGCACTGATCACATAATTGATCATGCACTGATCACGTGGCTTATCATGCATTGATCATGTGACTGATCATGTGCTGATCATGTTTGGTGTCACACACTGATCATGTGCCTCTGGAGGCAATGAACATAGAGCTGAGTAGGCAGGAATCAGTCAGCAGGCTATAATCATGGAACTCACTTCTGAGAAATCATGCTGCTCAGCTGGCAATAATCAAGTAGATGAGCAGGCAGGAATTACGCAGCACAGGTGGCAATTGTCAAGGAGATGACAGGCAGGAATCGTGCAGCTCAGCTGGCAATTGTCAAGCAGATGAGCAGACAGTAATCACGCAGCTCAGCAGGCCCTGATCACGTGACTGAGCATGCACTGTTCACGTGGCTGATCACACACTATCACGTGACTGATCATGCACTGATCACGTGACTGATCATGCACTGATCACGTGGCTATCATGCACTGATCACGTGGCTGACATGCACTGATCACGTGCCTGATCATGCACTGATCACGTGGCTGATCATGCACTGATCACGTGACTGATCATGCACTGATCACGTGGCTGATCATGCACTGATCACGTGGCTATCATGCACTGATCACGTGGCTGATCATGCATGATCTGGCAGCTACCATGTACTGATCACATGACTGATCATGCACTGATCACGTGACTGATCATGCACTGATCACGTGGCTATCATGCACTACTCACGTGGCTGATCATGCAATGATCATGTAGATACCATGTACAGGTCACGTGAATGATCATGCACTGATCACGTGACTGATCATGCACTGATCACGTGGCTGATCATGCACTGATCACGTGACTGATCATGCACTGATCACGTGGCTATCATGCACTGATCACGTGGCTGACATGCACTGATCACGTGCCTGATCATGCACTGATCACGTGGCTGATCATGCACTGATCACGTGACTGATCATGCACTGATCACGTGACTGATCATGCACTGATCACGTGGCTATCATGCACTGATCACGTGGCTGATCATGCATGATCTGGCAGCTACCATGCACTGATCACGTGACTGATCATGCACTGATCACGTGACTGATCATGCACTGATCACGTGGCTATCATGCACTGATCACGTGGCTGATCATGCACTGATCACGTAGATACCATGTACAGATCACGTGACTGATCATGCACTGATCACGTGACTGATCATGCACTGATCACGTGACTGATCATGCACTGATCACGTGGCTGATCATGCACTGATCACGTGGCTGATCATGCACTGATCACGTGACTGATCATGCACTGATCACGTGACTGATCATGCACTGATCACGTGGCTATCATGCACTGATCACGTGGCTGATCATGCACTGATCATGTAGATATGCACTGGTCACGTGACTGATCATGCACTGATCACGTGACTGATCATGCACTGATCACGTGATTGATCATGCACTGATCACGTGGCTGATCATGCACTGATCACGTGGCTGATCATGCACTGATCACGTGACTGATCATGCACTGATCACGTGACTGATCATGCACTGATCACGTGGCTATCATGCACTGATCACGTGGCTGATCATGCACTGATCACGTGCCTGATCATGCACTGATCACATGACTGATCATGCACTGATCACGTGACTGATCATGCACTGATCACGTGGCTATCATGCACTGCTCACGTGGCTGATCATGCACTGATCACGTAGCAACCATGTACTGGTCACGTGACTGATCATGCACTGATCACGTAATTGATCATGCACTGATCACGTGGCTCATCATGCACTGATCACGTGGCTGATCACACATGATCACGTGACTGATCATGCACTGATCACGTGGCTCTCATGCACTGATCACGTGGCTATCATGCACTGATCACGTGGCTATCATGCACTGATCACGTGGCTGATCATGCACTGATCACGTAGCTATCATGCACTGATCACGTGACTGATCATGCACTGATCACGTAATTGATCATGCACTGATCACGTGGCATCATGCACTGATCACGTGGCTGATCATGCACTGATCACGTGACTGATCATGCACTGATCACGTGACTGATCATGCACTGATCACGTGGCTATCATGCACTGATCACGTGGATATCATGCACTGATCACGTGGCTGATCACACACGATCACGTGACTGATCATGCACTGATCACGTGGCTATCATGCACTGATCACGTGGCTATCATGCACTGATCACGTGGCTGATCATGCAATGATCACGTAGCTACCATGCACTGGTCACGTGACTGATCATGCACTGATCACGTAATTGATCATGCACTGATCACGTGACTGATCATGCACTGATCACGTGACTGATCATGCACTGATCACGTGGCTATCATGCACTGATCACGTGGCTGATCATGCACTGATCACGTAGCTATCATGCACTGATCACGTGACTGATCATGCACTGATCACGTAACTGATCATGCACTGATCACGTGACTGATCATGCACTGATCACGTGACTGATCATGCACTGATCACGTGACTGATCATGCACTGATCACGTGATTGATCATGCACTGATCACGTGGCTTATCATGCACTGATCATGTGACTGATCATGTGCTGATCATGTTTGGTGTCACACACTGATCATGTGCCTCTGGAGGCAATGAACATAGAGCTGAGTAGGCAGGAAACAGTCAGCAGGCTATAATCATGGAACTCAGCTCTGAGAAATCATGCTGCTCAGCTGGCAATAATCAAGTAGATGAGCAGGCAGGAATTACGCAGCACAGGTGGCAATTGTCAAGCAGATGACAGGCAGGAATCGTGCAGCTCAGCTGGCAATTGTCAAGCAGATGAGCAGACAGTAATCACGCAGCTCAGCAGGCCATGATCACGTGACTGAGCATGCACTGTTCACGTGGCTGATCACACACTGATCACGTGACTGATCATGCACTGATCATGTGACTGATCATGCACTGATCACGTGGCTATCATGCACTGATCACGTGGCTGACATACACTGATCACGTGCCTGATCATGCACTGATCACGTGGCTGATCATGCACTGATCACGTGACTGATCATGCACTGATCACGTGGCTGATCATGCACTGATCACGTGGATATCATGCACTGATCACGTGGCTGATCATGCACTGATCACGTGTCTGATCATGCACTGATCACGTGGCTGATCACACACGTATCACGTGACTGATCATGCACTGATCACGTGGCTATCATGCACTGATCACGTGGCTATCATGCACTGATCACGTGGCTGATCATGCACTGATCACGTAGCTACATGCACTGATCACGTGACTGATCATGCACTGATCACGTGACTGATCATGCACTGATCACGTGACTGATCATGCACTGATCACGTGGCTGATCATGCAATGATCACGCAGCTACCATGTACTGGTCACATGACTGATCATGCACTGATCACATAATTGATCATGCACTGACGACCTGGCTTATCATGCATTGATCATGTGACTGATCATGTGCTGATCATGTTTGGTGTCACACACTGATCATGTGCCTCTGGAGGCAATGAACATAGAGCTGAGTAGGCAGGAATCAGTCAGCAGGCTATAATCATGGAACTCACTTCTGAGAAATCATGCTGCTCAGCTGGCAATAATCAAGCAGATGAGCAGGCAGGAATTACGCAGCACAGCTGGCAATTGTCAAGCAGATGACAGGCAGGAATCGTGCAGCTCAGCTGGCAATTGTCAAGCAGATGAGCAGACAGTAATCACGCAGCTCAGCAGGCCCTGATCACGTGACTGAGCATGCACTGTTCACGTGGCTGATCACACACTGATCACGTGACTGATCATGCACTGATCACGTGACTGATCATGCACTGATCACGTGGCTATCATGCACTGATCACGTGGCTGACATGCACTGATCACGTGGCTGATCATGCACTGATCACGTGGCTGATCATGCACTGATCACGTGACTGATCATGCACTGATCACGTGTCTGATCATGCACTGATCACGTGGCTATCATGCACTGATCACGTGGCTGATCATGCATGATCTGGCAGCTACCATGCACTGATCACATGACTGATCATGCACTGATCACGTGACTGATCATGCACTGATCACGTGGCTATCATGCACTGATCACGTGGCTGATCATGCAATGATCATGTAGATACCATGTACAGGTCACGTGAATGATCATGCACTGATCACGTGACTGATCATGCACTGATCACGTGACTGATCATGCACTGATCACGTGGCTGATCATGCACTGATCACGTGGCTGATCATGCACTGATCACGTGACTGATCATGCACTGATCACGTGACTGATCATGCACTGATCACGTGACTGATCATGCACTGATCACGTGGCTATCATGCACTGATCACGTGGCTGACATACACTGATCACGTGGCTATCATGCACTGATCACGTGGCTGATCATGCACTGATCACGTGACTGATCATGCACTGATCACGTGTCTGATCATGCACTGATCACGTGGCTATCATGCACTGCTCACGTGGCTGATCATGCGATGATCTGGCAGCTACCATGTACTGGTCACATGACTGATCATGCACTGATCACGTGACTGATCATGCACTGATCACGTGGCTATCATGCACTACTCACGTGGCTGATCATGCAATGATCATGTAGATACCATGTACAGGTCACGTGAATGATCATACACCCATCAGGTGACTGATCATGCACTGATCACGTAATTGATCATGCACTGATCATGTGGCTGATCATGCACTGATCACGTGGCTGATCATGCACTGATCACGTGACTGATCATGCACTGATCACGTGACTGATCATGCACTGATCACGTGGCTATCATGCACTGATCACTTGGCTGATCATGCACTGATCACGTGCCTGGTCATGCACTGATCACATGACTGATCATGCACTGATCACGTGGCTGATCATGCACTGATCACGTGGCTATCATGCACTGATCACGTGGCTGATCATGCAATGATCACGTAGCAACCATATACTGGTCACGTGACTGATCATGCACTGATCACGTAATTGATCATGCACTGATCACGTGGCTCATCATGCACTGATCACGTGGCTGATCACACATGATCACGTGACTGATCATGCACTGATCACGTGGCTCTCATGCACTGATCACGTGGCTATCATGCACTGATCACGTGGCTATCATGCACTGATCACGTGGCTGATCATGCACTGATCACGTAGCTATCATGCACTGATCACGTGACTGATCATGCACTGATCACGTAATTGATCATGCACTGATCACGTGGCTCATCATGCACTGATCACGTGGCTGATCATGCACTGATCACGTGACTGATCATGCACTGATCACGTGACTGATCATGCACTGATCACGTGGCTATCATGCACTGATCACGTGGATCATGCACTGATCACGTGGCTGATCACACACGATCACGTGACTGATCATGCACTGATCACGTGGCTATCATGCACTGATCACGTGGCTATCATGCACTGATCACGTGGCTGATCATGCAATGATCACGTAGCTACCATGCACTGGTCACGTGACTGATCATGCACTGATCAGGTGATTGATCATGCACTGATCACGTGACTGATCATGCACTGATCACGTGACTGATCATGCACTGATCACGTGACTGATCATGCACTGATCACGTGGCTATCATGCACTGATCACGTGGCTGATCATGCAATGATCACGCAGCTACCATGTACTGGTCACATGACTGATCATGCACTGATCACATAATTGATCATGCACTGATCACCTGGCTTATCATGCATTGATCATGTGACTGATCATGTGCTGATCATGTTTGGTGTCACACACTGATCATGTGCCTCTGGAGGCAATGAACATAGAGCTGAGTAGGCAGGAATCAGTCAGCAGGCTATAATCATGGAACTCAGCTGTGAGAAATCATGCTGCTCAGCTGGCAATAATCAAGTAGATGAGCAGGCAGGAATTACGCAGCACAGGTGGCAATTGTCAAGGAGATGACCGGCAGGAATCGTGCAGCTCAGCTGGCAATTGTCAAGCAGATGAGCAGACAGTAATCACGCAGCTCAGCAGGCCCTGATCACGTGACTGAGCATGCACTGTTCACGTGGCTGATCACACACCTATCACGTGACTGATCATGCACTGATCATGTGACTGATCATGCACTGATCACGTGGCTATCATGCACTGCTCACGTGGCTGATCATGCACTGATCACGTAGCTATCATATACTGGTCACGTGACTGATCATGCACTGATCACGTAATTGATCATGCACTGATCACGTGGCTGATCATGCACTGATCACGTGGCTGATCATGCACTGATCACGTGACTGATCATGCACTGATCACGTGGCTATCATGCACTGATCACGTGGCTGATCATGCACTGATCACGTGACTGATCATGCACTGATCACGTGGCTGATCATGCACTGATCACGTGGCTGATCATGCACTGATCACGTGACTGATCATGCACTGATCACGTGACTGATCATGCACTGATCACGTGGCTATCATGCACTGATCACGTGACTGCGCATGCACTGATCACGTGGCTGATCATGCACTGATCACGTGGCTGATCATGCACTGATCACGTGTTTATCAGGCAGTGATCAGTGACTGACAGGCGCTGATCACGGGACTGTGCACGCACTGATCAGGTGGCTGATCAGGAACTGACCACCTGACCACGCATGCAGTGATCACGTGGCTGGTCGTTCACTGATCACGTGTTTATCATACGGTGATCACGTGACTGAGAGGCGCTGATCACGTGACTGTGCCATCAGTGATCACGTGGCTGAGCATGCACTGATATCGTGACTGAGCATGCACTGATCATGTGCCGGGAGCCGGGGAGGCATTCCACTCTGGACAAAGGTCATGAGGAAGGAGGCTCGGCATACGCAAATGCGGGATCGAGCCTCAGGAGTCCACCCGCATATTCTCGAGCATCTCCCCCAAAAAAACCAGAGTCTGCCTACTGTATTGCTTTGTGCTCTCACCTCTGATTTCACTGGGGGCTGTCCCCCACCACCATCTCGCTCTCTCTGTCAAAGAGTTAACTTACAGCTCCAATTCATAAAGTTCCTTGTCATTCTTCCCTTTATCTTCCAGCTGAGTCTCCATCTGGAGCGCGGAACCCACCACGCTTACTAATTATGCCTGGGCTGCTAAGACCCACTCGAGAAGGTGTCTAGGGTGAGGCACCTTTCGCTATTCGAGAGGGCGCCTGCGGCCTACGTAAGTGGTGCAAACTTCTTGTCTTGAAGTTTGATTGGTCTTCCGCGTAAACCAAGCTACTCAGTCTCTTTTCTCCACCGAATTTTCCTACTGAGCTCTCCTCATACTATTATTCTTGACATCTCTGATTAGAATATAAATAGTCGCCTAGGCCATCTCTCCTTCGAATACCCTGGATCAGTTGGGGCTGGTCCCCGGCAGGTGGCGACCGAACACGGACCTCAGGAGGCAATACTCAAAGAGCTGAGCAGACACGAACCACGCAATCAGCAGGCAATAAGCATGGAGCTCAGCAGTGACGAATCATGCTGCTCAACTGGCAATAATCAAGCACGTGACCAGGCAGGAATCACGCAGCTCAGCTGGCAATTGTCAAGCAGATGAGCCGACAGGAATCACCCAGCTCAGATGGCAATTGTCATGCAGATGAGCCGGCAGGAATCACGCAGCTCAGCAGGCCCTGATCACGTGACTCTGCAGGCACTGATCACGTGGCTGATCAAGTCCAGATCACGTGACTGAGCATGCACTGATCACGTGGCTATCATGCACTGATGACGTGACTGCGCATGCACTGATGACGTGGCTGATCAGGCACTGATCACATGGCTCATCATGCACTGATCACGTGTTTATCAGGCAATGATCAGTGGCTGACAGGCGCTGATCATGGGACTGTGCACGCACTGATCACGTGGCTATCATGCACTGATCACGTGACTGCGCATGCACTGATGACGTGGCTGTTCGGGCACTGATCACGTGTTTATCAGGCAGTGATCAGTGACTGACAGGCGCTGATCAGGGGACTATGCACGCACTGATCAGGTGGCTGATCAGGAACTGACCACCTGACCGCGCATGCAGTGATCACGTGGCTGGTCGTTCACTGATCACGTGTTTATCATACGGTGATCACGTGACTGAGAGGCGCTGATCACGTGACTGTCCCGTCAGTGATCACGTGGCTGAGCAGGCACTGATATCGTGACTGAGCATGCACTGATCATGTGCCGGGAGCCGGGGAGGCATTCCACTCTGGACAAAGGTCATGAGGAAGGAGGCTCGGCATACGCAAATGCGGGATCGAGCCTCAGGAGTCCACCCGGATATTCTCGAGCATCTCCCCCCAAAAAAACCAGAGTCTGCTTACTGTATTGCTTTGTGCTCTCACCTCTGATTTCACTGGAGGCTGTCCCCCACCACCATCTCGCTCTCTCTGTCAAAGAGTTAACTTACAGCTCCAATTCATAAAGTTCCTTGTCATTCTTCCCTTTAACTTCCAGCTGAGTCTCCATCTGGAGCGCGGAACCCACCACGCTTACTAATTATGCCTGGGCTGCTAAGACCCACTCGAGAAGGTGTCTAGGGTGAGGCACCTTTCGCTATTCGAGAGGGCGCCTGCGGCCTACGTAAGTGGTGCAAACTTCTTGTCTTGAAGTTTGATTGGTCTTCCGCGTAAACCAAGCTACTCAGTCTCTTTTCTCCACCGAATTTTCCTACTGAGCTCTCCTCATACTATTATTCTTGACATCTCTGATTAGCATATAAATAGTCGCCTAGGCCATCTCTCCTTCGAATACCCTGGATCAGTTGGGGCTGGTCCCCGGCAGGTGGCGACCGAACACGGACCTCAGGAGGCAATACTCAAAGAGCTGAGCAGACACGAACCACGCAATCAGCAGGCAATAAGCATGGAGCTCAGCAGTGACGAATCATGCTGCTCAACTGGCAATAATCAAGCACGTGACCAGGCAGGAATCACGCAGCTCAGCTGGCAATTGTCAAGCAGATGAGCCGACAGGAATCACGCAGCTCAGATGGCAATTGTCATGCAGATGAGCCGGCAGGAATCACGCAGCTCAGCAGGCCCTGATCACGTGACTCTGCAGGCACTGATCACGTGGCTGATCAAGTCCAGATCACGTGACTGAGCATGCACTGATCACGTGGCTATCATGCACTGATGACGTGACTGCGCATGCACAGATGACGTGGCTGATCAGGCACTGATCACATGGCTCATCATGCACTGATCACGTGTTTATCAGGCAATGATCAGTGACTGACAGGCGCTGATCATGGGACTGTGAACGCACTGATCACGTGGCTATCATGCACTGATCACGTGACTGCGCATGCACTGATGACGTGGCTGTTCGGGCACTGATCACGTGTTTATCAGGCAGTGATCAGTGACTGACAGGCGCTGATCAGGGGACTGTGCACGCACTGATAAGGTGGCTGATCAGGAACTGACCACCTGACCGCGCATGCAGTGATCACGTGGCTGGTCGTTCACTGATCACGTGTTTATCATACGGTGATCACGTGACTGAGAGGCGCTGATCACGTGACTGTGCCGTCAGTGATCACGTGGCTGAGCAGGCACTGATATCGTGACTGAGCATGCACTGATCATGTGCCGGGAGCCGGGGAGGCATTCCACTCTGGACAAAGGTCATGAGGAAGGAGGCTCGGCATACGCAAATGCGGGATCGAGCCTCAGGAGTCCACCCGGATATTCTCGAGCATCTCCCCCCCAAAAAAACCAGAGTCTGCCTACTGTATTGCTTTGTGCTCTCACCTCTGATTTCACTGGGTGCTGTCCCCCACCACCATCTCGCTCCTCTCTGTCAAAGAGTTAACTTACAGCTCCAATTCATAAAGTTCCTTGTCATTCTTCCCTTTAACTTCCAGCTGAGTCTCCATCTGGAGCGCGGAACCCACCACGCTTACTAATTATGCCTGGGCTGCTAAGACCCACTCGAGAAGGTGTCTAGGGTGAGGCACCTTTCGCTATTCGAGAGGGCGCCTGCGGCCTACGTAAGTGGTGCAAACTTCTTGTCTTGAAGTTTGATTGGTCTTCCGCGTAAACCAAGCTACTCAGTCTCTTTTCTCCACCGAATTTTCCTACTGAGCTCTCCTCATACTATTATTCTTGACATCTCTGATTAGAATATAAATAGTCGCCTAGGCCATCTCTCCTTCGAATACCCTGGATCAGTTGGGGCTGGTCCCCGGCAGGTGGCGACCGAACAGGGACCTCAGGAGGCGATACTCAAAGAGCTGAGCAGACACGAACCACGCAATCAGCAGGCAATAAGCATGGAGCTCAGCAGTGACGAATCATGCTGCTCAACTGGCAATAATCAAGCACGTGACCAGGCAGGAATCACGCAGCTCAGCTGGCAATTTTCAAGCAGATGAGCCGGCAGGAATCACGCAGCTCAGCAGGCCCTGATCACGTGACTCTGCAGGCACTGATCACGTGGCTGATCAAGTCCAGATCACGTGACTGAGCATGCACTGATCAAGTGGCTATCATGCACTGATGACGTGACTGCGCATGCACTGATGACGTGGCTGATCGGGCACTGATCACATGGCTCATCATGCACTGATCACGTGTTTATCAGGCAATGATCAGTGACTGACAGGCGCTGATCATGGGACTGTGCACGCACTGATCACGTGGCTATCATGCACTGATCACGTGACTGCGCATGCACTGATGACGTGGCTGTTCGGGCACTGATCACGTGTTTATCAGCCAGTGATCAGTGACTGACAGACGCTGATCAGGGGACTGTGCACGCACTGATCAGGTGGCTGATCAGGAACTGACCACCTGACCGCGCATGCAGTGATCACGTGGCTGGTCGTTCACTGATCACGTGTTTATCATACGGTGATCACGTGACTGAGAGGCGCTGATCACGTGACTGTGCCATCAGTGATCACGTGGCTGAGCAGGCACTGATATGGTGACTGAGCATGCACTGATCATGTGCCGGGAGCCAGGGAGGCATTCCACTCTGGACAAAGGTCATGAGGAAGGAGGCTCGGCATACGCAAATGCGGGATCGAGCCTCAGGAGTCCACCCGGATGTTCTCGAGCATCTCCCCCCCCAAAAAAAACCGGAGTCTGCCTACTGTATTGCTTTGTGCTCTCACCTCTGATTTCACTGGGTGCTGTCCCCCACCACCATCTCGCTCTCTCTGTCAAAGAGTTAACTTACAGCTCCAATTCATAAAGTTCCTTGTCATTCTTCCCTTTAACTTCCAGCTGAGTCTCCATCTGGAGCGCGGAACCCACCACGCTTACTAATTATGCCTGGGCTGCTAAGACCCACTCGAGAAGGTGTCTAGGGTGAGGCACCTTTCGCTATTCGAGAGGGCGCCTGCGGCCTACGTAAGTGGTGCAAACTTCTTGTCTTGAAGTTTGATTGGTCTTCCGCGTAAACCAAGCTACTCAGTCTCTTTTCTCCACCGAATTTTCCTACTGAGCTCTCCTCATACTATTATTCTTGACATCTCTGATTAGCATATAAATAGTCGCCTAGGCCATCTCTCCTTCGAATACCCTGGATCAGTTGGGGCTGGTCCCCGGCAGGTGGCGACCGAACAGGGACCTCAGGAGGCGATACTCAAAGAGCTGAGCAGACACGAACCACGCAATCAGCAGGCAATAAGCATGGAGCTCAGCAGTGACGAATCATGCTGCTCAACTGGCAATAATCAAGCACGTGACCAGGCAGGAATCACGCAGCTCAGCTGGCAATTGTCAAGCAGATGAGCCGACAGGAATCACGCAGCTCACATGGCAATTGTCATGCAGATGAGCCGGCAGGAATCACGCAGCTCAGCAGGCCCTGATCACGTGACTCTGCAGGCACTGATCACCTGGCTGATCAAGTACAGATCACGTGACTGAGCATGCACTGATCACGTGGCTATCATGCACTGATGACGTGACTGCGCATGCACTGATGACGTGGCTGATCAGGCACTGATCACATGGCTCATCATGCACTGATCACGTGTTTATCAGGCAGTGATCAGTGACTGACAGGCGCTGATCATGGGACTGTGCACGCACTGATCAGGTGGCTTATCAGGAACTGACCACCTGACTGCGCATGCAGTGATCACGTGGCTGGTCGTTCACTGATCACGTGTTTATCATACGGTGATCACGTGACTGAGAGGCGCTGATCACGTGACTGTGCCGTCAGTGATCACGTGGCTGAGCATGCACTGATATCGTGACTGAGCATGCACTGATCATGTGCCGGGAGCCGGGGAGACATTCCACTCTGGAGAAAGGTCATGAGGAAGGAGGCTCGGCATACGCAAATGCGGGATCGAGCCTCAGGAGTCCACCCGGATATTCTCGAGCATCTCCCCCAAAAAAACCAGAGTCTGCCTACTGTATTACTTTGTGCTCTCACCTCTGATTTCACTGGGTGCTGTCCCCCACCACCATCTCGCTCTCTCTGTCAAAGAGTTAACTTACAGCTCCAATTCATAAAGTTCCTTGTCATTCTTCCCTTTAACTTCCAGCTGAGTCTCCATCTGGAGCGCGGAACCCACCACGCTTACTAATTATGCCTGGGCTGCTAAGACCCACTCGAGAAGGTGTCTAGGGTGAGGCACCTTTCGCTATTCGAGAGGGCGCCTGCGGCCTACGTAAGTGGTGCAAACTTCTTGTCTTGAAGTTTGATTGGTCTTCCGCGTAAACCAAGCTACTCAGTCTCTTTTCTCCACCGAATTTTCCTACTGAGCTCTCCTCATACTATTATTCTTGACATCTCTGATTAGAATATAAATAGTCGCCTAGGCCATCTCTCCTTCGAATACCCTGGATCAGTTGGGGCTGGTCCCCGGCAGGTGGCGACCGAACACGGACCTCAGGAGGCAATACTCAAAGAGCTGAGCAGACACGAACCACGCAATCAGCAGGCAATAAGCATGGAGCTCAGCAGTGACGAATCATGCTGCTCAACTGGCAATAATCAAGCACGTGACCAGGCAGGAATCACGCAGCTCAGCTGGCAATTGTCAAGCAGATGAGCCGACAGGAATCACGCAGCTCAGATGGCAATTGTCATGCAGATGAGCCGGCAGGAATCACGCAGCTCAGCAGGCCCTGATCACGTGACTCTGCAGGCACTGATCACGTGGCTGATCAAGTCCAGATCACGTGACTGAGCATGCACTGATCACGTGGCTATCATGCACTGATGACGTGACTGCGCATGCACTGATGACGTGGCTGATCAGGCACTGATCACATGGCTCATCATGCACTGATCACGTGTTTATCAGGCAATGATCAGTGACTGACAGGCGCTGATCATGGGACTGTGCACGCACTGATCACGTGGCTATCATGCACTGATCACGTGACTGCGCATGCACTGATGACGTGGCTGTTCGGGCACTGATCACGTGTTTATCAGGCAGTGATCAGTGACTGACAGGCGCTGATCAGGGGACTGTGCACGCACTGATCAGGTGGCTGATCAGGAACTGACCACCTGACCGCGCATGCAGTGATCACGTGGCTGGTCGTTCACTGATCACGTGTTTATCATACGGTGATCACGTGACTGAGAGGCGCTGATCACGTGACTGTGCCGTCAGTGATCACGTGGCTGAGCAGGCACTGATATCGTGACTGAGCATGCACTGATCATGTGCCGGGAGCCGGGGAGGCATTCCACTCTGGACAAAGGTCATGAGGAAGGAGGCTCGGCATACGCAAATGCGGGATCGAGCCTCAGGAGTCCACCCGGATATTCTCGAGCATCTCCCCCCAAAAAAACCAGAGTCTGCCTACTGTATTGCTTTGTGCTCTCACCTCTGATTTCACTGGGGGCTGTCCCCCACCACCATCTCGCTCTCTCTGTCAAAGAGTTAACTTACAGCTCCAATTCATAAAGTTCCTTGTCATTCTTCCCTTTAACTTCCAGCTGAGTCTCCATCTGGAGCGCGGAACCCACCACGCTTACTAATTATGCCTGGGCTGCTAAGACCCACTCGAGAAGGTGTCTAGGGTGAGGCACCTTTGGCTATTCGAGAGGGCGCCTGCGGCCTACGTAAGTGGTGCAAACTTCTTGTCTTGAAGTTTGATTGGTCTTCCGCGTAAACCAAGCTACTCAGTCTCTTTTCTCCACCGAATTTTCCTACTGAGCTCTCCTCATACTATTATTCTTGACATCTCTGATTAGCATATAAATAGTCGCCTAGGCCATCTCTCCTTCGAATACCCTGGATCAGTTGGGGCTGGTCCCCGGCAGGTGGCGACCGAACACGGACCTCAGGAGGCAATACTCAAAGAGCTGAGCAGACAGGAACCACGCAATCAGCAGGCAATAAGCATGGAGCTCAGCAGTGACGAATCATGCTGCTCAACTGGCAATAATCAAGCACGTGACCAGGCAGGAATCACGCAGCTCAGCTGGCAATTGTCAAGCAGATGAGCCGACAGGAATCACGCAGCTCAGATGGCAATTGTCATGCAGATGAGCCGGCAGGAATCACGCAGCTCAGCAGGCCCTGATCACGTGACTCTGCAGGCACTGATCACGTGGCTGATCAAGTACAGATCACGTGACTGAGCATGCACTGATCACGTGGCTATCATGCACTGATGACGTGACTGCGCATGCACTGATGACGTGGCTGATCAGGCACTGATCACATGGCTCATCATGCACTGATCACGTGTTTATCAGGCAGTGATCAGTGACTGACAGGCGCTGATCAGGGGACTGTGCACGCACTGATCAGGTGGCTGATCAGGAACTGACCACCTGACCGCGCATGCAGTGATCACGTGGCTGGTCGTTCACTGATCACGTGTTTATCATACGGTGATCACGTGACTGAGAGGCGCTGATCACGTGACTGTGCCGTCAGTGATCACGTGGCTGAGCATGCACTGATATCGTGACTGAGCATGCACTGATCATGTGCCGGGAGCCGGGGAGGCATTCCACTCTGGACAAAGGTCATGAGGAAGGAGGCTCGGCATACGCAAATGCGGGATCGAGCCTCAGGAGTCCACCCGGATATTCTCGAGCATCTCCCCCAAAAAAACCAGAGTCTGCCTACTGTATTGCTTTGTGCTCTCACCTCTGATTTCACTGGGGGCTGTCCCCCACCACCATCTCGCTCTCTCTGTCAAAGAGTTAACTTACAGCTCCAATTCATAAAGTTCCTTGTCATTCTTCCCTTTAACTTCCAGCTGAGTCTCCATCTGGAGCGCGGAACCCACCACGCTTACTAATTATGCCTGGGCTGCTAAGACCCACTCGAGAAGGTGTCTAGGGTGAGGCACCTTTCGCTATTCGAGAGGGCGCCTGCGGCCTACGTAAGTGGTGCAAACTTCTTGTCTTGAAGTTTGATTGGTCTTCCGCGTAAACCAAGCTACTCAGTCTCTTTTCTCCACCGAATTTTCCTACTGAGCTCTCCTCATACTATTATTCTTGACATCTCTGATTAGCATATAAATAGTCGCCTAGGCCATCTCTCCTTCGAATACCCTGGATCAGTTGGGGCTGGTCCCCGGCAGGTGGCGACCGAACAGGGACCTCAGGAGGCGATACTCAAAGAGCTGAGCAGACACGAACCACGCAATCAGCAGGCAATAAGCATGGAGCTCAGCAGTGACGAATCATGCTGCTCAACTGGCAATAATCAAGCACGTGACCAGGCAGGAATCACGCAGCTCAGCTGGCAATTGTCAAGCAGATGAGCCGACAGGAATCACGCAGCTCAGATGGCAATTGTCATGCAGATGAGCCGGCAGGAATCACGCAGCTCAGCAGGCCCTGATCACGTGACTCTGCAGGCACTGATCACGTGGCTGATCAAGTCCAGATCACGTGACTGAGCATGCACTGATCACGTGGCTATCATGCACTGATGACGTGACTGCGCATGCACTGATGACGTGGCTGATCAGGCACTGATCACATGGCTCATCATGCACTGATCACGTGTTTATCAGGCAATGATCAGTGACTGACAGGCGCTGATCATGGGACTGTGCACGCACTGATCACGTGGCTATCATGCACTGATCACGTGACTGCGCATGCACTGATGACGTGGCTGTTCGGGCACTGATCACGTGTTTATCAGGCAGTGATCAGTGACTGACAGGCGCTGATCAGGGGACTGTGCACGCACTGATCAGGTGGCTGATCAGGAACTGACCACCTGACCGCGCATGCAGTGATCACGTGGCTGGTCGTTCACTGATCACGTGTTTATCATACGGTGATCACGTGACTGAGAGGCGCTGATCACGTGACTGTGCCGTCAGTGATCACGTGGCTGAGAAGGCACTGATATCGTGACTGAGCATGCACTGATCATGTGCCGGGAGCCGGGGAGGCATTCCACTCTGGACAAAGGTCATGAGGAAGGAGGCTCGGCATACGCAAATGCGGGATCGAGCCTCAGGAGTCCACCCGGATATTCTCGAGCATCTCCCCCAAAAAAACCAGAGTCTGCCTACTGTATTGCTTTGTGCTCTCACCTCTGATTTCACTGGGGGCTGTCCCCCACCACCATCTCGCTCTCTCTGTCAAAGAGTTAACTTACAGCTCCAATTCATAAAGTTCCTTGTCATTCTTCCCTTTAACTTCCAGCTGAGTCTCCATCTGGAGCGCGGAACCCACCACGCTTACTAATTATGCCTGGGCTGCTAAGACCCACTCGAGAAGGTGTCTAGGGTGAGGCACCTTTCGCTATTCGAGAGGGCGCCTGCGGCCTACGTAAGTGGTGCAAACTTCTTGTCTTGAAGTTTGATTGGTCTTCCGCGTAAACCAAGCTACTCAGTCTCTTTTCTCCACCGAATTTTCCTACTGAGCTCTCCTCATACTATTATTCTTGACATCTCTGATTAGCATATAAATAGTCGCCTAGGCCATCTCTCCTTCGAATACCCTGGATCAGTTGGGGCTGGTCCCCGGCAGGTGGCGACCGAACACGGACCTCAGGAGGCAATACTCAAAGAGCTGAGCAGACACGAACCACGCAATCAGCAGGCAATAAGCATGGAGCTCAGCAGAGACGAATCATGCTGCTCAACTGGCAATAATCAAGCACGTGACCAGGCAGGAATCACGCAGCTCAGCTGGCAATTGTCAAGCAGATGAGCCGGCAGGAATCACGCAGCTCAGCAGGCCCTGATCACGTGACTCTGCAGGCACTGATCACGTGGCTGATCAAGTACAGATCACGTGACTGAGCATGCACTGATCACGTGGCTATCATGCACTGATGACGTGACTGCGCATGCACTGATGACGTGGCTGATCAGGCACTGATCACATGGCTCATCATGCACTGATCACGTGTTTATCAGGCAGTGATCAGTGACTGACAGGCGCTGATCAGGGGACTGTGCACGCACTGATCAGGTGGCTGATCAGGAACTGACCACCTGACCGCGCATGCAGTGATCACGTGGCTGGTCGTTCACTGATCACGTGTTTATCATACGGTGATCACGTGACTGAGAGGCGCTGATCACGTGACTGTCCCGTCAGTGATCACGTGGCTGAGCAGGCACTGATATCGTGACTGAGCATGCACTGATCATGTGCCGGGAGCCGGGGAGGCATTCCACTCTGGACAAAGGTCATGAGGAAGGAGGCTCGGCATACGCAAATGCGGGATCGAGCCTCAGGAGTCCACCCGGATATTCTCGAGCATCTCCCCCCAAAAAAACCAGAGTCTGCCTACTGTATTGCTTTGTGCTCTCACCTCTGATTTCACTGGGGGCTGTCCCCCACCACCATCTCGCTCTCTCTGTCAAAGAGTTAACTTACAGCTCCAATTCATAAAGTTCCTTGTCATTCTTCCCTTTAACTTCCAGCTGAGTCTCCATCTGGAGCGCGGAACCCACCACGCTTACTAATTATGCCTGGGCTGCTAAGACCCACTCGAGAAGGTGTCTAGGGTGAGGCACCTTTCGCTATTCGAGAGGGCGCCTGCGGCCTACGTAAGTGGTGCAAACTTCTTGTCTTGAAGTTTGATTGGTCTTCCGCGTAAACCAAGCTACTCAGTCTCTTTTCTCCACCGAATTTTCCTACTGAGCTCTCCTCATACTATTATTCTTGACATCTCTGATTAGAATATAAATAGTCGCCTAGGCCATCTCTCCTTCGAATACCCTGGATCAGTTGGGGCTGGTCCCCGGCAGGTGGCGACCGAACACGGACCTCAGGAGGCAATACTCAAAGAGCTGAGCAGACACGAACCACGCAATCAGCAGGCAATAAGCATGGAGCTCAGCAGTGACGAATCATGCTGCTCAACTGGCAATAATCAAGCACGTGACCAGGCAGGAATCACGCAGCTCAGCTGGCAATTGTCAAGCAGATGAGCCGACAGGAATCACGCAGCTCAGATGGCAATTGTCATGCAGATGAGCCGGCAGGAATCACGCAGCTCAGCAGGCCCTGATCACGTGACTCTGCAGGCACTGATCACGTGGCTGATCAAGTCCAGATCACGTGACTGAGCATGCACTGATCACGTGGCTATCATGCACTGATGACGTGACTGCGCATGCACTGATGACGTGGCTGATCAGGCACTGATCACATGGCTCATCATGCACTGATCACGTGTTTATCAGGCAATGATCAGTGACTGACAGGCGCTGATCATGGGACTGTGCACGCACTGATCACGTGGCTATCATGCACTGATCACGTGACTGCGCATGCACTGATGACGTGGCTGTTCGGGCACTGATCACGTGTTTATCAGGCAGTGATCAGTGACTGACAGGCGCTGATCAGGGGACTGTGCACGCACTGATCAGGTGGCTGATCAGGAACTGACCACCTGACCGCGCATGCAGTGATCACGTGGCTGGTCGTTCACTGATCACGTGTTTATCATACGGTGATCACGTGACTGAGAGGCGCTGATCACGTGACTGTGCCGTCAGTGATCACGTGGCTGAGCAGGCACTGATATCGTGACTGAGCATGCACTGATCATGTGCCGGGAGCCGGGGAGGCATTCCACTCTGGACAAAGGTCATGAGGAAGGAGGCTCGGCATACGCAAATGCGGGATCGAGCCTCAGGAGTCCACCCGGATATTCTCGAGCATCTCCCCCCAAAAAAACCAGAGTCTGCCTACTGTATTGCTTTGTGCTCTCACCTCTGATTTCACTGGGGGCTGTCCCCCACCACCATCTCGCTCTCTCTGTCAAAGAGTTAACTTACAGCTCCAATTCATAAAGTTCCTTGTCATTCTTCCCTTTAACTTCCAGCTGAGTCTCCATCTGGAGCGCGGAACCCACCACGCTTACTAATTATGCCTGGGCTGCTAAGACCCACTCGAGAAGGTGTCTAGGGTGAGGCACCTTTCGCTATTCGAGAGGGCGCCTGCGGCCTACGTAAGTGGTGCAAACTTCTTGTCTTGAAGTTTGATTGGTCTTCCGCGTAAACCAAGCTACTCAGTCTCTTTTCTCCACCGAATTTTCCTACTGAGCTCTCCTCATACTATTATTCTTGACATCTCTGATTAGCATATAAATAGTCGCCTAGGCCATCTCTCCTTCGAATACCCTGGATCAGTTGGGGCTGGTCCCCGGCAGGTGGCGACCGAACAGGGACCTCAGGAGTCAATACTCAAAGAGCTGAGCAGACACGAACCAGGCAATCAGCAGGCAATAAGCATGGAGCTCCGCAGTGACGAATCATGCTGCTCAACTGGCAATAATCAAGCACGTGACCAGGCAGGAATCACGCAGCTCAGCTGGCAATTGTCAAGCAGATGAGCCGACAGGAATCACGCAGCTCAGATGGCAATTGTCATGCAGATGAGCCGGCAGGAATCACGCAGCTCAGCAGGCGCTGATCACGTGACTCTGCAGGCACTGATCACGTGGCTCATCAAGCACTGATCACGTGACTGTGCACGCACTGATCACGTGGCTATCATGCACTGATCACGTGACTGCGCATGCACTGATGACGTGGCTGTTCGGGCACTGATCACGTGTTTATCAGGCAGTGATCAGTGACTGACAGGCGCTGATCAGGGGACTATGCACGCACTGATCAGGTGGCTGATCAGGAACTGACCACCTGACCGCGCATGCAGTGATCACGTAGCTGGTCGTTCACTGATCACGTGTTTATCATACGGTGATCACGTGACTGAGAGGCGCTGATCACGTGACTGTGCCGTCAGTGATCACGTGGCTGAGAAGGCACTGATATCGTGACTGAGCATGCACTGATCATGTGCCGGGAGCCGGGGAGGCATTCCACTCTGGACAAAGGTCATGAGGAAGGAGGCTCGGCATACGCAAATGCGGGATCGAGCCTCAGGAGTCCACCCGGATATTCTCAAGCATCTCCCCCCCAAAAAAACCAGAGTCTGCCTACTGTATTGCTTTGTGCTCTCACCTCTGATTTCACTGGGTGCTGTCCCCCACCACCATCTCGCTCTCTCTGTCAAAGAGTTAACTTACAGCTCCAATTCATAAAGTTCCTTGTCATTCTTCCCTTTAACTTCCAGCTGAGTCTCCATCTGGAGCGCGGAACCCACCACGCTTACTAATTATGCCTGGGCTGCTAAGACCCACTCGAGAAGGTGTCTAGGGTGAGGCACCTTTCGCTATTCGAGAGGGCGCCTGCGGCCTACGTAAGTGGTGCAAACTTCTTGTCTTGAAGTTTGATTGGTCTTCCGCGTAAACCAAGCTACTCAGTCTCTTTTCTCCACCGAATTTTCCTACTGAGCTCTCCTCATACTATTATTCTTGACATCTCTGATTAGAATATAAATAGTCGCCTAGGCCATCTCTCCTTCGAATACCCTGGATCAGTTGGGGCAGGTCCCCGGCAGGTGGCGACCGAACACGGACCTCAGGAGGCGATACTCAAAGAGCTGAGCAGACACGAACCACGCAATCAGCAGGCAATAAGCATGGAGCTCAGCAGAGACGAATCATGCTGCTCAACAGGCAATAATCAAGCACGTGACCAGGCAGGAATCACGCAGCTCAGCTGGCAATTGTCAAGCAGATGAGCCGACAGGAATCACGCAGCTCAGATGGCAATTGTCATGCAGATGAGCCGGCAGGAATCACGCAGCTCAGCAGGCCCTGATCACGTGACTCTGCAGGCACTGATCACGTGGCTGATCAAGTCCAGATCACGTGACTGAGCATGCACTGATCACGTGGCTATCATGCACTGATGACGTGACTGCGCATGCACTGATGACGTGGCTGATCGGGCACTGATCACATGGCTCATCATGCACTGATGACGTGTTTATCAGGCAATGATCAGTGACTGACAGGCGCTGATCAGGGGACTATGCACGCACTGATCAGGTGGCTGATCAGGAACTGACCACCTGACCCCGCATGCAGTGATCACGTAGCTGGTCGTTCACTGATCACGTGTTTATCATACGGTGATCACGTGACTGAGAGGCGCTGATCACGTGACTGTGCCGTCAGTGATCACGTGGCTGAGAAGGCACTGATATCGTGACTGAGCATGCACTGATCATGTGCCGGGAGCCGGGGAGGCATTCCACTCTGGACAAAGGTCATGAGGAAGGAGGCTTGGCATACGCAAATGCGGGATCGAGCCTCAGGAGTCTACCCGGATATTCTCAATCATCTCCCCCCCAAAAAAACCAGAATCTGCCTACTGTATTGCTTTGTGCTCTCACCTCTGATTTCACTGGGTGCTGTCCCCCACCACCATCTCGCTCCTCTCTGTCAAAGAGTTAACTTACAGCTCCAATTCATAAAGTTCCTTGTCATTCTTCCCTTTAACTTCCAGCTGAGTCTCCATCTGGAGCGCGGAACCCACCACGCTTACTAATTATGCCTGGGCTGCTAAGACCCACTCGAGAAGGTGTCTAGGGTGAGGCACCTTTCGCTATTCGAGAGGGCGCCTGCGGCCCACGTAAGTGGTGCAAACTTCTTGTCTTGAAGTTTGATTGGTCTTCCGCGTAAACCAAGCTACTCAGTCTCTTTTCTCCACCGAATTTTCCTACTGAGCTCTCCTCATACTATTATTCTTGACATCTCTGATTAGAATATAAATAGTCGCCTAGGCCATCTCTCCTTCGAATACCCTGGATCAGTTGGGGCAGGTCCCCGGCAGGTGGCGACCGAACACGGACCTCAGGAGGCGATACTCAAAGAGCTGAGCAGACACGAACCACGCAATCAGCAGGCAATAAGCATGGAGCTCAGCAGAGACGAATCATGCTGCTCAACAGGCAATAATCAAGCACGTGACCAGGCAGGAATCACGCAGCTCAGCTGGCAATTGTCAAGCAGATGAGCCGACAGGAATCACGCAGCTCAGATGGCAATTGTCATGCAGATGGGCCGGCAGGAATCACGCAGCTCAGCAGGCCCTGATCACGTGACTCTGCAGGCACTGATCACGTGGCTGATCAAGTCCAGATAACGTGACTGAGCATGCACTGATCAAGTGGCTATCATGCACTGATGACCTGACTTGGCATGCACTGATGACGTGGCTGATCAGGCACTGATCACATGGCTCATCATGCACTGATCACGTGTTTATCAGGCAGTGATCAGTGACTGAGAGGCGCTGATCAGGGGACTGTGCACGCACTGATCAGGTGGCTGATCAGGAACAGACCACCTGAACGCGCATGCAGTGATCTCGTGGCTGGTCGTTCACTGATCACGTGTTTATCATACGGTGATCACGTGACTTAGAGGCGCTGATCACGTGACTGTCCCATCAGTGATCACGTGGCTGAGAAGGCACTGATATCGTGACTGAGCATGCACTGATCATGTCCCGGGAGCCGGGGAGGCATTCCACTCTGGACAAAGGTCATGAGGAAGGAGGCTCGGCATACACAAATGCGGGATCGAGCCTCAGGAGTCCACCCGCATATTCTCGAGCATCTCCCCCCAAAAAAACCAGAATCTGCCTACTGTATTGCTTTGTGCTCTCACCTCTGATTTCACTGGGGGCTGTCCCCCACCACCATCTCGCTCTCTCTGTCAAAGAGTTAACTTACAGCTCCAATTCATAAAGTTCCTTGTCATTCTTCCCTTTATCTTCCAGCTGAGTCTCCATCTGGAGCGCGGAACCCACCACGCTTACTAATTATGCCTGGGCTGCTAAGACCCACTCGAGAAGGTGTCTAGGGTGAGGCACCTTTCGCTATTCGAGAGGGCCCCTGCGGCCTACGTAAGTGGTGCAAATTTCTTGTCTTGAAGTTTGATTGGTCTTCCGCGTAAACCAAGCTACTCAGTCTCTTTCTCCACCGAATTTTCCTACTGAGCTCTCCTCATACTATTATTCTTGACATCTCTGATTAGAATATAAATAGTCGCCTAGGCCATCTCTCCTTCGAATACCCTGGATCAGTTGGGGCTGGTCCCTGGCAGGTGGCGACCGAACACGGACCTCAGGAGACGATACTCAAAGAGCTGAGCAGACACGAACCACGCAATCAGCAGGCAATAAGCATGGAGCTCCGCAGGGACGAATCATGCTGCTCAACTGGCAATAATCAAGCACGTGACCAGGCAGGAATCACGCAGCTCAGCTGGCAATTGTCAAGCAGATGAGCCGACAGGAATCACGCAGCTCAGATGGCAATTGTCATGCAGATGAGCCGGCAGGAATCACGCAGCTCAGCAGGCCCTGATCACGTGACTCTGCAGGCACTGATCACGTGGCTGATCAAGTCCAGATCACGTGACTGAGCAGGCACTGATCAAGTGGCTGTCATGCACTGATCACGTGACTGCGCATGCACTGATGACGTGGCTGATCATGCACTGATCACGTGGCTCATCATGCACTGATCACGTGTTTATCAGGCAGTGATCAGTGACTGACAGGCGCTGATCAGGGGACTATGCACGCACTGATCAGGTGGCTGATCAGGAACTGACCACCTGACCGCGCATGCAGTGATCACGTAGCTGGTCGTTCACTGATCACGTGTTTATCATACGGTGATCACGTGACTTAGAGGCGCTGATCACGTGACTGTCCCATCAGTGATCACGTGGCTGAGAATGCACTGATCATGTGCCGGGAGCCGGGGAGGCATTCCACTCTGGACAAAGGTCATGAGGAAGGAGGCTCGGCATACACAAATGCGGGATCGAGCCTCAGGAGTCCACCCGCATATTCTCGAGCATCTCCCCCCAAAAAAGACCAGAGTCTGCCTACTGTATTGCTTTGTGCTCTCACCTCTGATTTCACTGGGTGCTGTCCCCCACCACCATCTCGCTCTCTCTGTCAAAGAGTTAACTTACAGCTCCAATTCATAAAGTTCCTTGTCATTCTTCCCTTTATCTTCCAGCTGAGTCTCCATCTGGAGCGCGGAACCCACCACGCTTACTAATTATGCCTGGGCTGCTAAGACCCACTCGAGAAGGTGTCTAGGGTGAGGCACCTTTCGCTATTCGAGAGGGCGCCTGAGGCCTACGTAAGTGGTGCAAATTTCTTGTCTTGAAGTTTGATTGGTCTTCCGCGTAAACCAAGCTACTCAGTCTCTTTCTCCACCGAATTTTCCTACTGAGCTCTCCTCATACTATTATTCTTGACATCTCTGATTAGAATATAAATAGTCGCCTAGGCCATCTCTCCTTCGAATACCCTGGATCAGTTGGGGCTGGTCCCCGGCAGGTGGCGACCGAACACGGACCTCAGGAGGCGATACTCAAAGAGCTGAGCAGACACGAACCACGCAATCAGCAGGCAATAAGCATGGAGCTCCGCAGTGACGAATCATGCTGCTCAACTGGCAATAATCAAGCACGTGACCAGGCAGGAATCACGCAGCTCAGCTGGCAATTGTCAAGCAGATGAGCCGACAGGAATCACGCAGCTCAGATGGCAATTGTCATGCAGATGAGCCGGCAGGAATTACGCAGCTCAGCAGGCCCTGATCACGTGACTCTGCAGGCACTGATCACGTGGCTGATCAAGTCCAGATCACGTGACTGAGCATGCACTGATCACGTGGCTATCATGCACTGATGACATGACTGCGCATGCACTGATGACGTGGCTGATCGGGCACTGATCACATGGCTCATCATGCACTGATGACGTGTTTAACAGGCAATGATCAGTGGCTGACAGGCGCTGATCATGGGACTGTGCACGCACTGATCACGTGGCTATCATGCACTGATCACGTGACTGCGCATGCACTGATGACGTGGCTGTTCGGGCACTGATCACGTGTTTATCAGGCAGTGATCAGTGACTGACAGGCGCTGATCAGGGGACTGCACGCACTGATCAGGTGGCTTATCAGGAACTGACCACCTGACCGCGCATGCAGTGATCACGTAGCTGGTCGTTCACTGATCACGTGTTTATCATACGGTGATCACGTGACTTAGAGGCGCTGATCACGTGACTGTCCCATCAGTGATCACGTGGCTGAGCATGCACTGATCATGTGCCGGGAGCCGGGGAGGCATTCCACTCTGGACAAAGGTCATGAGGAAGGAGGCTCGGCATACACAAATGCGGGATCGAGCCTCAGGAGTCCACCCGCATATTCTCGATCATCTCCCCCCAAAAAGGACCAGAATCTGCCTACTGTATTGCTTTGTGCTCTCACCTCTGATTTCACTGGGTGCTGTCCCCCACCACCATCTCGCTCTCTCTGTCAAAGAGTTAACTTACAGCTCCAATTCATAAAGTTCCTTGTCATTCTTCCCTTTATCTTCCAGCTGAGTCTCCATCTGGAGCGCGGAACCCACCACGCTTACTAATTATGCCTGGGCTGCTAAGACCCACTCGAGAAGGTGTCTAGGGTGAGGCACCTTTCGCTATTCGAGAGGGCCCCTGCGGCCTACGTAAGTGGTGCAAACTTCTTGTCTTGAAGTTTGATTGGTCTTCCGCGTAAACCAAGCTACTCAGTCTCTTTTCTCCACCGAATGTTCCTACTGAGCTCTCCTCATACTATTATTCTTGACATCTCTGATTAGCATATAAATAGTCGCCTAGGCCATCTCTCCTTCGAATACCCTGGATCAGTTGGGGCTGGTCCCTGGCAGGTGGCGACCGAACACGGACCTCAGGAGACGATACTCAAAGAGCTGAGCAGACACGAACCACGCAATCAGCAGGCAATAAGCATGGAGCTCCGCAGGGACGAATCATGCTTCTCAACTGGCAATAATCAAGCACGTGACCAGGCAGGAATCACGCAGCTCAGCTGGCAATTGTCAAGCAGATGAGCCTACAGGAATCACGCAGCTCAGATGGCAATTTTCATGCAGATGAGCCGGCAGGAATCACGCAGCTCAGCAGGCCCTGATCACGTGACTCTGCAGGCACTGATCACGTGGCTGATCAAGTACAGATAACGTGACTGAGCATGCACTGATCACGTGGCTATCATGCACTGATGACGTGACTGCGCATGCACTAATGACGTGGCTGATCAGGCACTGATCACATGGCTCATCATGCACTGATCACGTGTTTATCAGGCAATGATCAGTGGCTGACAGGCGCTGATCATGGGACTGTGCACGCACTGATCACGTGGCTATCATGCACTGATCACGTGACTGGGCATGCACTGAAGACGTGGCTGTTCGGGCACTGATCACGTGTTTATCAGGCAGTGATCAGTGACTGAGAGGCGCTGATCAGGGGACTATGCACGCACTGATCAGGTGGCTGATCAGGAACTGACCACCTGAACGCGCATGCAGTGATCTCGTGGCTGGTCGTTCACTGATCACGTGTTTATCATACGGTGATCACGTGACTTAGAGGCGCTGATCACGTGACTGTCCCGTCAGTGATCACGTGGCTGAGAAGGCACTGATATCGTGACTGAGCATGCACTGATCATGTGCCGGGAGCCGGGGAGGCATTCCACTCTGGACAAAGGTCATGAGGAAGGAGGCTCGGCATACGCAAATGCGGGATCGAGCCTCAGGAGTCCACCCGGATATTCTCAATCATCTCCCCCCAAAAAAACCAGAATCTGCCTACTGTATTGCTTTGTGCTCTCACCTCTGATTTCACTGGGTGCTGTCCCCCACCACCATCTCGCTCCTCTCTGTCAAAGAGTTAACTTACAGCTCTAATTCATAAAGTTCCTTGTCATTCTTCCCTTTATCTTCCAGCTGAGTCTCCATCTGGAGCGCGGAACCCACCACGCTTACTAATTATGCCTGGGCTGCTAAGACCCACTCGAGAAGGTGTCTAGGGTGAGGCACCTTTCGCTATTCGAGAGGGCGCCTGCGGCCTACGTAAGTGGTGCAAACTTCTTGTCTTGAAGTTTGATTGGTCTTCCGCGTAAGCCAAGCTACTCAGTCTCTTTTCTCCACCGAATTTTCCTACTGAGCTCTCCTCATACTATTATTCTTGACATCTCTGATTAGAATATAAATAGTCGCCTAGGCCATCTCTCCTTCGAATACCCTGGATCAGTTGGGGCAGGTCCCCGGCAGGTGGCGACCGAACACGGACCTCAGGAGGCGATACTCAAAGAGCTGAGCAGACACGAACCACGCAATCAGCAGGCAATAAGCATGGAGCTCAGCAGAGACGAATCATGCTGCTCAACAGGCAATAATCAAGCACGTGACCAGGCAGGAATCACGCAGCTCAGCTGGCAATTGTCAAGCAGATGAGCCGACAGGAATCACGCAGCTCAGATGGCAATTGTCATGCAGATGAGCCGGCAGGAATCACGCAGCTCAGCAGGCCCTGATCACGTGACTCTGCAGGCACTGATCACGTGCCTGATCAAGTCCAGATCACGTGACTGAGCATGCACTGATCACGTGGCTATCATGCGCTGATGACGTGACTGCGCATGCACTGATGACGTGGCTGATCAGGCACTGATCACATGGCTCATCATGCACTGATCACGTGTTTCTCAGGCAGTGATCAGTGACTGAGAGGCGCTGATCAGGGGACTGTGCACGCACTGATCAGGTGGCTGATCAGGAACTGACCACCTGACCGCGCATCCAGTGATCACCTGGCTGGTCGTTCACTGATCACGTGTTTATCATACGGTGATCACGTGACTTAGAGGCGCTGATCACGTGACTGTCCCGTCAGTGATCACGTGGCTGAGCATGCACTGATCATGTGCCGGGAGCCGGGGAGGCATTCCACTCTGGACAAAGGTCATGAGGAAGGAGGCTCGGCATACACAAATGCGGGATCGAGCCTCAGGAGTCCACCCGCATATTCTCGAGCATCTCCCCCCAAAAAGACCAGAGTCTGCCTACTGTATTGCTTTGTGCTCTCACCTCTGATTTCACTGGGGGCTGTCCCCCACCACCATCTCGCTCTCTCTGTCAAAGAGTTAACTTACAGCTCCAATTCATAAAGTTCCTTGTCATTCTTCCCTTTATCTTCCAGCTGAGTCTCCATCTGGAGCGCGGAACCCACCACGCTTACTAATTATGCCTGGGCTGCTAAGACCCACTCGAGAAGGTGTCTAGGGTGAGGCACCTTTCGCTATTCGAGAGGGCCCCTGCGGCCTACGTAAGTGGTGCAAACTTCTTGTCTTGAAGTTTGATTGGTCTTCCGCGTAAACCAAGCTACTCAGTCTCTTTCTCCACCGAATTTTCCTACTGAGCTCTCCTCATACTATTATTCTTGACATCTCTGATTAGAATATAAATAGTCGCCTAGGCCATCTCTCCTTCGAATACCCTGGATCAGTTGGGGCTGGTCCCCGGCAGGTGGCGACCGAACACGGACCTCAGGAGACGATACTCAAAGAGCTGAGCAGACACGAACCACGCAATCAGCAGGCAATAAGCATGGAGCTCCGCAGGGACGAATCATGCTGCTCAACAGGCAATAATCAAGCACGTGACCAGGCAGGAATCACGCAGCTCAGCTGGCAATTGTCAAGCAGATGAGCCGACAGGAATCACGCAGCTCAGATGGCAATTGTCATGCAGATGAGCCGGCAGGAATGACGCAGCTCAGCAGGCCCTGATCACGTGACTCTGCAGGCACTGATCACGTGGCTGATCAAGTACAGATAACGTGACTGAGCATGCACTGATCAAGTGGCTATCATGCACTGATGACGTGACTGCGCATGCACTGATGACGTGGCTGATCAGGCACTGATCACATGGCTCATCATGCACTGATCACGTGTTTATCAGGCAATGATCAGTGGCTGACAGGCGCTGATCATGGACTGTGCACGCACTGATCACGTGGCTATCATGTACTGATCACGTGACTGGGCATGCACTGAAGACGTGGCTGTTCGGGCACTGATCACGTGTTTATCAGGCAGTGATCAGTGACTGACAGGCGCTGATCAGGGGACTATGCACGCACTGATCAGGTGGCTGATCAGGAACTGACCACCTGACCGCGCATGCAGTGATCACGTAGCTGGTCGTTCACTGATCACGTGTTTATCATACGGTGATCACGTGACTGAGAGGCGCTGATCACGTGACTGTCCCGTCAGTGATCACGTGGCTGAGAATGCACTGATATCGTGACTGAGCATGCACTGATCATGTGCCGGGAGCCGGGGAGGCATTCCACTCTGGACAAAGGTCATGAGGAAGGAGGCTCGGCATACGCAAATGCGGGATCGAGCCTCAGGAGTCCACCCGGATATTCTCGAGCATCTCCCCCCCAAAAAAACCAGAGTCTGCCTACTGTATTGCTTTGTGCTCTCACCTCTGATTTCACTGGGTGCTGTCCCCCACCACCATCTCGCTCCTCTCTGTCAAAGAGTTAACTTACAGCTCCAATTCATAAAGTTCCTTGTCATTCTTCCCTTTAACTTCCAGCTGAGTCTCCATCTGGAGCGCGGAACCCACCACGCTTACTAATTATGCCTGGGCTGCTAAGACCCACTCGAGAAGGTGTCTAGGGTGAGGCACCTTTCGCTATTCGAGAGGGCCCCTGCGGCCTACGTAAGTGGTGCAAACTTCTTGTCTTGAAGTTTGATTGGTCTTCCGCGTAAACCAAGCTACTCAGTCTCTTTTCTCCACCGAATTTTCCTACTGAGCTCTCCTCATACTATTATTCTTGACATCTCTGATTAGAATATAAATAGTCGCCTAGGCCATCTCTCCTTCGAATACCCTGGATCAGTTGGGTCAGGTCCCCGGCAAGTGGCGACCGAACACGGACCTCAGGAGGCGATACTCAAAGAGCTGAGCAGACACGAACCACGCAATCAGCAGGCAATAAGCATGGAGCTCAGCAGGGACGAATCATGCTGCTCAACTGGCAATAATCAAGCACGTGACCAGGCTGGAATCACGCAGCTCAGCTGGCAATTGTCAAGCAGATGAGCCGACAGGAATCACGCAGCTCAGATGGCAATTGTCATGCAGATGAGCCGGAAGGAATCACGCAGCTCAGCAGGCCCTGATCACGTGACTCTGCAGGCACTGATCACGTGGCTGATCAAGTACAGATAACGTGACTGAGCATGCACTGATCAAGTGGCTATCATGCACTGATGACCTGACTGCGCAAGCACTGATGACGTGGCTGATCAGGCACTGATCACATGGCTCATCATGCACTGATCACGTGTTTATCAGGCAGTGATCAGTGACTGACAGGCGCTGATCAGGGGACTGTGCACGCACTGATCAGGTGGCTGATCAGGAACTGACCACCTGACCGCGCATGCAGTGATCACGTAGCTGGTCGTTCACTGATCACGTGTTTATCATACGGTGATCACGTGACTGAGAGGCGCTGATCACGTGACTGTGCCATCAGTGATCACGTGGCTGAGAAGGCACTGATATCGTGACTGAGCATGCACTGATCATGTGCCGGGAGCCGGGGAGGCATTCCACTCTGGACAAAGGTCATGAGGAAGGAGCCTCGGCATACGCAAATGCGGGATCGAGCCTCAGGAGTCCTCCCGGATATTCTCAAGCATCTCCCCCCCAAAAAAACCAGAGTCTGCCTACTGTATTGCTTTGTGCTCTCACCTCTGATTTCACTGGGTGCTGTCCCCCACCACCATCTCGCTCTCTCTGTCAAAGAGTTAACTTACAGCTCCAATTCATAAAGTTCCTTGTCATTCTTCCCTTTAACTTCCAGCTGAGTCTCCATCTGGAGCGCGGAACCCACCACGCTTACTAATTATGCCTGGGCTGCTAAGACCCACTCGAGAAGGTGTCTAGGGTGAGGCACCTTTCGCTATTCGAGAGGGCGCCTGCGGCCTATGTAAGTGGTGCAAACTTCTTGTCTTGAAGTTTGATTGGTCTTCCGCGTAAACCAAGCTACTCAGTCTCTTTTCTCCACCGAATTTTCCTACTGAGCTCTCCTCATACTATTATTCTTGACATCTCTGATTAGAATATAAATAGTCGCCTAGGCCATCTCTCCTTCGAATACCCTGGATCAGTTGGGGCTGGTCCCCGGCAGGTGGCGACCGAACAGGGAACTCAGGAGGCGATACTCAAAGAGGTGAGCAGACACGAACCACGAAATCAGCAGACAATAAGCATGGAGCTCAGCAGTGACGAATCATGCTGCTCAACTGGCAATAATCAAGCACGTGACCAGGCAGGAATCACGCAGCTCAGCTGGCAATTGTCAAGCAGATGAGCCGACAGGAATCACGCAGCTCAGCAGGCCCTGATCACGTGACTCTGCAGGCACTGATCACGTGGCTATCAAGTCCAGATCACGTGACTGAGCATGCACTGATCACGTGGCTATCATGCACTGATGACGTGACTGCGCATGCACTGATGACGTGGCTGATCAGGCACTGATCACATGGCTCATCATGCACTGATCACGTGTTAATCAGGCAATGATCAGTGGCTGACAGGCGCTTATCATGGGACTGTGCACGCACTGTCACGTGGCTATCATGCCCTGATCACGTGACTGCGCATGCACTGATGACGTGGCTGTTCGGGCACTGATCACGTATTTATCAGGCAGTGATCAGTGACTGACAGGCGCTGATCAGGGGACTATGCACGCACTGATCAAGTGGCTGATCAGGAACTGACCACCTGACCGCACATGCAGTGATCACGTAGCTGGTCGTTCACTGATTACGTGTTTATCATACGATGATCACGTGACTGAGAGGCGCTGATCACGTGACTGTGCCGTCAGTGATCACGTGGCTGAGAAGGCACTGATATCGTGACTGAGCATGCACTGATCATGTGCCGGGAGACGGGGAAGCATTCCACTCTGGACAAAGGTCATGAGGAAGGAGGCACGGCATACGCAAATGCGGGATCGAGCCTCAGGAGTCCACCCGGATATTCTCAAGCATCTCCCCCCCAAAAAAACCAGAGTCTGCCTACTGTATTGCTTTGTTCTCTCACCTCTGATTTCACTGGGTGCTGTCCCCCACCACCATCTCGCTCCACTCTGTCAAAGAGTTAACTTACAGCTCCAATTCATAAAGTTCCTTGTCATTCTTCCCTTTAACTTCCAGCTGAGTCTCCATCTGGAGCGCGGAACCCACCACGCTTACTAATTATGCCTGGGCTGCTAAGACCCACTCGAGAAGGTGTCTAGGGTGAGGCACCTTTCGCTATTCCAGAGGGCGCCTGCGGCCTACGTAAGTGGTGCAAACTTCTTGTCTTGAAGTTTGATTGGTCTTCCGCGTAAACCAAGCTACTCAGTCTCTTTTCTCCACCGAATTTTCCTACTGAGCTCTCCTCATACTATTATTCTTGACATCTCTGATTAGAATATAAATAGTCGCCTAGGCCATCTCTCCTTCGAATACCCTGGATCAGTTGGGGCAGGTCCCCGGCAGGTGGCGACCGAACACGAACCTCAGGAGGCGATACTCAAAGAGCTGAGCAGACACGAACCACGCAATCAGCAGGCAATAAGCATGGAGCTCAGCAGAGACGAATCATGCTGCTCAACAGGCAATAATCAAGCACGTGACCAGGCAGGAATCACGCAGCTCAGCTGGCAATTGTCAAGCAGATGAGCCGACAGGAATCACGCAGCTCAGATGGCAATTGTCATGCAGATGAGCGGGCAGGAATCACGCAGCTCAGCAGGCCCTGATCACGTGACTCTGCAGGCACTGATCACGTGGCTGATCAAGTACAGATAACGTGACTGAGCATGCACTGATCAAGTGGCTATCATGCACTGATGACCTGACTGCGCATGCACTGATGACGTGGCTGATCAGGCACTGATCACATGGCTCATCATGCACTGATCACGTGTTTATCAGGCAGTGATCAGTGACTGACAGGCGCTGATCAGGGGACTGTGCACGCACTGATCAGGTGGCTGATCAGGAACTGACCACCTGACCGCGCATGCAGTGATCACGTGGCTGGTCGTTCACTGATCACGTGTTTATCATACGGTGATCACGTGACTGAGAGGCGCTGATCACGTGACTGTCCCGTCAGTGATCACGTGGCTGAGCATGCACTGATATCGTGACTGAGCATGCACTGATCATGTGCCGGGAGCCGGGGAGGCATTCCACTCTGGACAAAGGTCATGAGGAAGGAGGCTCGGCATACACAAATGCGGGATCGAGCCTCAGGAGTCCACCCGCATATTCTCGAGCATCTCCCCCCAAAAAAGACCAGAGTCTGCCTACTGTATTGCTTTGTGCTCTCACCTCTGATTTCACTGGGGGCTGTCCCCCACCACCATCTCGCTCTCTCTGTCAAAGAGTTAACTTACAGCTCCAATTCATAAAGTTCCTTGTCATTCTTCCCTTTATCTTCCAGCTGAGTCTCCATCTGGAGCGCGGAACCCACCACGCTTACTAATTATGCCTGGGCTGCTAAGACCCACTCGAGAAGGTGTCTAGGGTGAGGCACCTTTCGCTATTCGAGAGGGCCCCTGCGGCCTACGTAAGTGGTGCAAACTTCTTGTCTTGAAGTTTGATTGGTCTTCCGTGTAAACCAAGCTACTCAGTCTCTTTTCTCCACCGAATGTTCCTACTGAGCTCTCCTCATACTATTATTCTTGACATCTCTGATTAGCATATAAATAGTCGCCTAGGCCATCTCTCCTTCGAATACCCTGGATCAGTTGGGGCTGGTCCCCGGCAGGTGGCAACCGAACACGGACCTCAGGAGACGATACTCAAAGAGCTGAGCAGACACGAACCACGCAATCAGCAGGCAATAAGCATGGAGCTCAGCAGAGACGAATCATGCTGCTCAACAGGCAATAATCAAGCACGTGACCAGGCAGGAATCACGCAGCTCAGCTGGCAATTGTCAAGCAGATGAGCCGACAGGAATCACGCAGCTCAGATGGCAATTGTCATGCAGATGAGCTGGCAGGAATCACGCAGCTCAGCAGGCCCTGATCACGTGACTCTGCAGGCACTGATCACGTGGCTGATCAAGTACAGATCACGTGACTGAGCATGCACTGATCAAGTGGCTATCATGCACTGATGACGTGACTGCGCATGCACTGATGAAGTGGCTGATCAGGCACTGATCACATGGCTCATCATGCACTGATCACGTGTTTATCAGGCAATGATCAGTGGCTGACAGGCGCTGATCATGGGACTGTGCACGCACTGATCACGTGGCTATCATGCACTGATCACGTGACTGTGCATGCACTGATGACGTGGCTGTTCGGGCACTGATCACGTGTTTATCAGGCAGTGATCAGTGACTGACAGGCGCTGATCAGGGGACTATGCACGCACTGATCAGGTGGCTGATCAGGAACTGACCACCTGACCGCGCATGCAGTGATCACGTAGCTGGTCGTTCACTGATCACGTGTTTATCATACGGTGATCACGTGACTGAGAGGCGCTGATCACGTGACTGTGCCGTCAGTGATCACGTGGCTGGGAAGGCACTGATATCGTGACTGAGCATGCACTGATCATGTGCCGGGAGCCGGGGAGGCATTCCACTCTGGACAAAGGTCATGAGGAAGGAGGCTCGGCATACGCAAATGCGGGATCGAGCCTCAGGAGTCCACCCGGATATTCTCAAGCATCTCCCCCCCAAAAAAACCAGAGTCTGCCTACTGTATTGCTTTGTGCTCTCACCTCTGATTTCACTGGGTGCTGTCCCCCACCACCATCTCGCTCCTCTCTGTCAAAGAGTTAACTTACAGCTCCAATTCATAAAGTTCCTTGTCATTCTTCCCTTTAACTTCCAGCTGAGTCTCCATCTGGAGCGCGGAACCCACCACGCTTACTAATTATGCCTGGGCTGCTAAGACCCACTCGAGAAGGTGTCTAGGGTGAGGCACCTTTCGCTATTCGAGAGGGCGCCTGCGGCCTACGTAAGTGGTGCAAACTTCTTGTCTTGAAGTTTGATTGGTCTTCCGCGTAAACCAAGCTACTCAGTCTCTTTTCTCCACCGAATTTTCCTACTGAGCTCTCCTCATACTATTATTCTTGACATCTCTGATTAGAATATAAATAGTCGCCTAGGCCATCTCTCCTTCGAATACCCTGGATCAGTTGGGGCAGGTCCCCGGCAGGTGGCGACCGAACACGGACCTCAGGAGGCGATACTCAAAGAGCTGAGCAGACACGAACCACGCAATCAGCAGGCAATAAGCATGGAGCTCAGCAGTGACGAATCATGCTGCTCAACAGGCAATAATCAAGCACGTGACCAGGCAGGAATCACGCAGCTCAGCTGGCAATTGTCAAGCAGATGAGCCGACAGGAATCACGCAGCTCAGATGGCAATTGTCATGCAGATGAGCCGGAAGGAATCACGCAGCTCAGCAGGCCCTGATCACGTGACTCTGCAGGCACTGATCACGTGGCTGATCAAGTACAGATAACGTGACTGAGCATGCACTGATCAAGTGGCTATCATGCACTGATGACCTGACTGCGCAAGCACTGATGACGTGGCTGATCAGGCACTGATCACATGGCTCATCATGCACTGATCACGTGTTTATCAGGCAGTGATCAGTGACTGACAGGCGCTGATCAGGGGACTGTGCACGCACTGATCAGGTGGCTGATCAGGAACTGACCACCTGACCGTGCATGCAGTGATCACGTGGCTGGTCGTTCACTGATCACGTGTTTATCATACGGTGATCACGTGACTGAGAGGCGCTGATCACGTGACTGTGCCGTCAGTGATCACGTGGCTGAGCATGCACTGATATCGTGACTGAGCATGCACTGATCATCTGCCGGGAGCCGGGGAGGCATTCCACTCTGGACAAAGGTCATGAGGAAGGAGGCTCGGCATACACAAATGCGGGATCGAGCCTCAGGAGTCCACCCGCATATTCTCGAGCATCTCCCCCCCAAAAAGACCAGAGTCTGCCTACTGTATTGCTTTGTGCTCTCACCTCTGATTTCACTGGGTGCTGTCCCCCACCACCATCTCGCTCTCTCTGTCAAAGAGTTAACTTACAGCTCCAATTCATAAAGTTCCTTGTCATTCTTCCCTTTATCTTCCAGCTGAGTCTCCATCTGGAGCGCGGAACCCACCACGCTTACTAATTATGCCTGGGCTGCTAAGACCCACTCGAGAAGGTGTTTAGGGTGAGGCACCTTTCGCTATTCGAGAGGGCCCCTGTGGCCTACATAAGTGGTGCAAACTTCTTGTCTTGAAGTTTGATTGGTCTTCCGCGTAAACCAAGCTACTCAGACTCTTTTCTCCACCGAATTTTCCTACTGAGCTCTCCTCATACTATTATTCTTGACATCTCTGATTAGCATATAAATAGTCGCCTAGGCCATCTCTCCTTCGAATACCCTGGATCAGTTGGGGCTGGTCCCCGGCAGGTGGCGACCGAACACGGACCTCAGGAGACGATACTCAAAGAGCTGAGCAGACACGAACCACGCAATCAGCAGGCAATAAGCATGGAGCTCCGCAGTGACGAATCATGCTGCTCAACTGGCAATAATCAAGCACGTGACCAGGCAGGAATCACGCAGCTCAGCTGGCAATTGTCAAGCAGATGAGCCGACAGGAATCACGCAGCTCAGATCGCAATTGTCATGCAGATGAGCCGGAAGGAATCACGCAGCTCAGCAGGCCCTGATCACGTGACTCTGCAGGCACTGATCACGTGGCTGATCAAGTACAGACCACGTGACTGAGCATGCACTGATCACGTGGCTATCATGCACTGATGACGTGACTGCGCATGCACTGATGACGTGGCTGATCAGGCACTGATCACATGGCTCATCATGCACTGATCACGTGTTAATCAGGCAATGATCAGTGGCTGACAGGCGCTTATCATGGGACTGTGCACGCACTGATCACGTGGCTATCATGCCCTGATCACGTGACTGCGCATGCACTGATGACGTGGCTGTTCGGGCACTGATCAAGTATTTATCAGGCAGTGATCAGTGACTGACAGGCGCTGATCAGGGGACTATGCACGCACTGATCAAGTGGCTGATCAGGAACTGACCACCTGACCGCGCATGCAGTGATCACGTAGCTGGTCGTTCACTGATTACGTGTTTATCATACGATGATCACGTGACTGAGAGGCGCTGATCACGTGACTGTGCCGTCAGTGATCACGTGGCTGAGAAGGCACTGATATCGTGACTGAGCATGCACTGATCATGTGCCGGGAGACGGGGAAGCATTCCACTCTGGACAAAGGTCATGAGGAAGGAGGCACGGCATACGCAAATGCGGGATCGAGCCTCAGGAGTCCACCCGGATATTCTCAAGCATCTCCCCCCCAAAAAAACCAGAGTCTGCCTACTGTATTGCTTTGTTCTCTCACCTCTGATTTCACTGGGTGCTGTCCCCCACCACCATCTCGCTCCACTCTGTCAAAGAGTTAACTTACAGCTCCAATTCATAAAGTTCCTTGTCATTCTTCCCTTTAACTTCCAGCTGAGTCTCCATCTGGAGCGCGGAACCCACCACGCTTACTAATTCTGCCTGGGCTGCTAAGACCCACTCGAGAAGGTGTCTAGGGTGAGGCACCTTTCGCTATTCGAGAGGGCCCCTGCGGCCTACGTAAGTGGTGCAAACTTCTTGTCTTGAAATTTGATTGGTCTTCCGCGTAAACCAAGCTACTCAGTCTCTTTTCTCCACCGAATTTTCCTACTGAGCTCTCCTCATACTATTATTCTTGACATCTATGATTAGCATATAAATAGTCGCCTAGGCCGTCTCTCCTTCGAATACCCTGGATCAGTTGGGGCTGGTCCCCGGCAGGTGGCGACCGAACAGGGACCTCAGGAGGTGATACTCAAAGAGCTGAGCAGACACGAACCACGCAATCAGCAGGCAATAAGCAAGGAGCTCAGCAGTGACGAATCATGCTGCTCAACAGGCAATAATCAAGCACGTGACCAGGCAGGAATCACGCAGCTCAGCTGGCAATTGTCAAGCAGATGAGCCGACAGGAATCAAGCAGCTCAGATGGCAATTGTCGTGCAGATGAGCCGGCAGGAATCACGCAGCTCAGCAGGCCCTGATCACGTGACTCTGCAGGCACTGATCACGTGGCTGATCAAGTACAGACCACGTGACTGAGCATGCACTGATCACGTGGCTATCATGCACTGATGACGTGACTGCGCATGCACTGATGACGTGGCTGATCAGGCACTGATCACATGGCTCAGCATGCACTGATCACGTGTGTATCAGGCAATGATCAGTGGCTGACAGGCACTGATCATGGGACTGTGCACGCACTGATCACGTGGCTATCATGCACTGATCACGTGACTGCGCATGCTCTGATGACGTGGCTGTTCGGGCACTGATCACGTGTTTATCAGGCAGTGAGCAGTGACTGACAGGCGCTGATCAGGGGAATGTGCACGCACTGATCAGGTGGCTGATCAGGAACTGACCACCTGACTGCGCATGCAGTGATCACGTTGCTGGTCGTTCACTGATCACGTGATTGATCATGCACTGATCACTTGGATATCATGCACTGATCACGTGGCTTATCATGCAATGATCACGCAGCTACCATGTACTGGTCACATGACTGATCATGCACTGATCACGTAATGGATCATGCACTGATCAACTGGCTTATCATGCATTGATCATGTGACTGATCATGTGCTGATCATGTTTGGTGTCACACGCTGATCATGTGCATCTGCAGGCAATGAACAAAGAGCTGAGTAGGCAGGAATCAGTCAGCAGGCTATAATCATGGAACTCATCTTTGAGAAATCATGCTGCTCAGCTGGCAGTTATCAAGTAGATGAGCAGGCAGGAATTATGCAGCACAGGTGGCAATTGTCAAGGAGATGACAGGCAGGAATCGTACAGCTCAGCTGGCAATTCTCAAGCAGATGAGCAGACAGTAATCACGCAGCTCAGCAGGCCCTTATCACGTGACTGAGCATGCACTGTACACGTGGCTGATCACAGACCTATCACGTGAATAATCATGCACTGATCACGTGGCTCTCATGCACTGATCACTTGGCTGGTCATACACTGATCACACAGCTACCATGTACTGGTCACGTGACTGATCATGCACTGATGACGTAATTGATCATACACTGATCATGTGGCTGATCATGCACTGATCACGTGACTGATCATGCGCTGATCACGTGACTGGTCATGCACTGATCCCGTGGCTATCATGCACTTATCACATGGCTGGTCATACACTGATCATATAGCTACCATGTACCGTTCACGTGAATGATCTTACACCCATCAGGTGACTGATCATGCACTGATCACGTGGCTATCATGCACTGACCACGAGACTGAAAATGCACTGATCACGTCTAATCATGCACTGATCACATGACTGCCCATGCACTGATCATGTGGATGATCATACACTAATCATGTGACAGATCATGCACTGATCACTTGGCTGATCATGCACTGATACCGTGACTGAGCATGGACTGATCACATGACTATCATGTAGTGATCACGTGATTTAATGTCGCTGATCATGTGACTGATCATGCGCTGATCATGTTTGCTATCATATACTGATGATGTGCCTCTGGAGGCAATAAACAAAGAGCTGAGTAGGCACGAATCAAACAGTCAGCAGGCAATAATCATGGAACTCAGCTGTGAGGAATCATGCTGCTCAGCTGGCAATAATCAAGCAGCTGAGCAGGCAGGAATTACGCAGCACAGCTGGCAATTGTCAAGCAGATGACAGGCAGGAATCATGCAGCTCAGCTGGCAATTGTCAAGCAGATGAGCAGACAGTAATCACGCAGCTCAGCAGGCCCTGATCACGTGACTGAGCATGCACTGTACACGTGGCTGATCATACACTGATCACATGATGATCATGCACTGATCACTTGGATATCATGCACTGATCACGTGGCTGATCATACACTGCTCAGGTAACTGATCATGCACTGATCACGTGGCTATCATGCACTAATCACCTGGCTGAACATGCACTGTTCACGTGGCTGATCACACGCCTGTCACGTGACATATAATGCACTCATCACGTGGCACTCATGCAAGGATCACGTGGCTGATCATACTCTGCTCACGTAACAGATCATGCACACATCACGTGGCTATCATGCACTGCAAACGTGGCTGATCATGCAATGATCACACAGCTACCATCTACTGGTCACATGACTGATCATGCACTGATCACATAATTGATCATGCACTGATCACCTGGATTATCATGCATTGATTATGTGACTGATCATGTGCTGATCATGTTTGGTGTCAGGCACTGATCATGTGCCTCTGGAGGCAATGAACATAGAGCTGAGTATGCAGGAATCAGCACGTTTCTATCAAGCACTGCTCACGTGGCTCGTCACGGAATGATCACGTAGCTACCATATACTGGTCACGTATCTGATCATGCACAGATCACGTAAATGATCATGCACTGCTCACGTGCCTGATCATGTACTGATCACGTGACTGATCATGCACTGATCACGTGGCTGATCATGCACTGATCACGTAATTTATCATGCACTTATCATTTGGCTGATCATGCACTGATCACGTGGCTGATCATACACTGATCACGTGACTGATCATGCACTGATCACGTGACTGATCATGCACTGATCACGTGGCTATCATGCACTGAACACTTGGCTGGTCATACACTGATCACATGACTGAACATGCACTGTTCACGTGACTGATCATGTACAGATCACGTGAATAATCATGAAGTGATCACGTGGCTATCCTGCACTGATCACGTGGCTGATCATGCAATGATCACGTAGCTGATCACACACGTATCACGTGACTGATCATGCACTGATCACGTGGCTCATCACGCACTGATCTGGTGGTGACGACACACGTATCACGTGACTGATCATGTACAGATCACGTAAATAATCATGAAGTGATCACGTGGCTATCCTGCACTGATCACGTGGATAACATGCACTGATCACGTGGCTGATCACAAACGTATCACGTGACTGATCATGCACTGATCACGTGGCTATCATGCACTGATCACGTGGCTATCATGCACTGATCTCGTGGCTGATCATGCAATGATCACATAGCTACCATGCACTGGTCACGTGACTGATAATGCACTGATCAGGTAATTGATCATGCACTGATCACGTGACTGATCATGCACTGATCACGTGGCTATCATGCACTGCTCACGTGGCTGATCATGCAATGATCACGCAGCTACCATGTACTGGTCACATGACTGATCATGCACTGATCACATAATTGATCATGCACTGATCACCTGGCTTATCATGCATTGATTATGTGACTGATCATGTGCTGATCATGTTTGATGTCACACACTGATCATGTGCCTCTGGAGGCAATGAACATAGAGCTGAGTAGGCAGGAATCAGTCAGCAGGGTATAATCATGGAACTCACCTCTGAGAAACCATGCTGCTCAGCTGGCAATAATCAAGTAGATGAGCAGGCAGGAATTACGCAACACAGTTGGAAATTGTCAAGCAGATGAGCAGACAGTAATCACGCAGCTCAGCAGGCCCTGATCACATGACTGAGCATGCACTGTTCACGTGGCTGATCACACACCTATCACGTGACTGATCATGCACTGATCATGTGACTGATCATGCACTGATCACGTGGCTATCATGCACTGATCACTTGGCTGGACATACACTGATCACGTGCCTGGTCATGCACTGATCACGTGGCTGATCATGCAGTGATCACGTGACTGATCATGCACTGAACTCGTGTCTGATCATGCACTGGTCACGTGGCTATCATGCACTGCTCACGTGGCTGATCATGCGATGATCACGCAGCTACCATGTACTGGTTACATGACTGATCATGCACTGATCACGTGACTGATCATGCAGTGATCACGTGGCTATCATGCACTATTCACGTGGCTGATCATGCAATGATCATGTAGCTACCATGTACAGGTCACGTGAATGATCATACACCCATCAGGTGACTGATCATGCATTGATCACGTAATTGATCATGCACTGATCATGTGGCTGATCATGCACTGATCACGTGGCTATCATGCACTGATCACTTGGCTGGTCATACACTGATCACGTGCCTGGTCATGCACAGATTACATGACTGATCATGCACTGAACACGTGATTGATCATGCACTGATCACGTGGCTATAATGCACTACTCACGTGGCTGACCATGCAATGATCATGTAGCAACCATGTACCGGTCAGGTGACTGATCATACACCCATTAGGTGACGGATCATGCACTGATCACGTCGATGATCATACACGGACCTCCTGCCTGGTCATGCACAGATCACGTGAGAAATCATGAACTGATCACATAGCTATCATGAAGTGATCACCTGGCTGATCATGCACTGATCACGTGGCTGATCATGCACTGATCACGTGGCTATCATGCACTGATCACTTGGCTGGACATATACTGATCACGTGCCTGGTCCTGCACTGATCACGTGGCTGATCATGCACTGATCACGTGACTGATCATGCACTGATCTCGTGTCTGATCATGCACTGATCACGTGGCTATCATGCACTGCTCACGTGGCCGATCATGCGATGATCACGCAGCTACCATGTACTGGTCACATGACTGATCATGCACTGATCACGTGACTGATCATGCAGTGATCACGTGGCTATCGTGCACTACTCACGTGGCTGATCATGCAATGATCATGTAGCTACCATGTACAGGTCACGTGAATCATCATACACCCATCAGGTGACTGATCATGCACTGATCACGTAATTGATCATGCACTGATCACGTGGCTGATCATGCACTGATCACGTGGCTGATCATCCACTGATCACGTGACTGATCATGCACTGATCACGTGACTGATCATTCACTGATCACGTGGCTATCATGCACTGATCACGTGACTGATCATGCACTGATCACGTGACTGATCATGCACTGATCAGGTGGCTATCAATCACTAATCACTTGGCTGGTCATACACTGCTCACGTACCTGGTCATGCACAGATTACATGACTGATCATGCACTGAACACGTGATTGATCATGCACTGATCACGTGGCTATCATGCACTACTCACGTGGCTGATCATGCAATGATCATGTAGCTACCATGTACCGGTCAGGTGACTGATCATACACCCATTAGGTTATGGATCATGCACTGATCATATCGCTGATCATACACTGATCACCTGCCTGGTCATGCACAGATCACGTGACAAATCATGAACTGATCATATAGCTATCAAATGATCAACTGGCTGTTCATGCACTGATCACGTGGCTGATCATGCACTGATACCGTGACTGAGCATGGACTGATCACATGACTATCATGTAGTGATCACGTGACTTAATGGCTCTGATCATGTGACTGATCATGCGCTGATCATGTTTGCTATCATACACCGATCATTTGCCTCTGGAGGCAATAAACAAAGAGCTGAGTAGGCACGAATCAAACAGTCAGCAGGCAATAATCATGGAACTCAGGTGTGAGGAATCATGCTGCTCAGCTGGCAATAATCAAGCAGCTGAGCAGGCAGGAATTATGCAGCACAGCTGGCAATTGTCAAGCAGATGACAGGCAAGAATCATGCAGCCCAGCTGGCAATTTTCAAGCAGATGAGCAGACAGTAATCACGCAGCTCAACAGGCCCTGATCACGTGACTGAGCATGCACTATTCACGTGGCTGATCATACACTGATCACGTGATGATCATGAACTGATCACCTGGCTGATCATGCACTGATCACGTGGCTGATCATGCACTGATCACGTGGCTATCATGCACTGATCACTTGGCTGGACATATACTGATCACGTGCCTGGTCCTGCACTGATCACGTGGCTGATCATGCACTGATCACGTGACTGATCATGCACTGATCTCGTGTCTGATCATGCACTGATCACGTGGCTATCATGCACTGCTCACGTGGCCGATCATGCGATGATCACGCAGCTACCATGTACTGGTCACATGACTGATCATGCACTGATCACGTGACTGATCATGCAGTGATCACGTGGCTATCGTGCACTACTCACGTGGCTGATCATGCAATGATCATGTAGCTACCATGTACAGGTCACGTGAATCATCATACACCCATCAGGTGACTGATCATGCACTGATCACGTAATTGATCATGCACTGATCACGTGGCTGATCATGCACTGATCACGTGGCTGATCATCCACTGATCACGTGACTGATCATGCACTGATCACGTGACTGATCATTCACTGATCACGTGGCTATCATGCACTGATCACGTGACTGATCATGCACTGATCACGTGACTGATCATGCACTGATCAGGTGGCTATCAATCACTAATCACTTGGCTGGTCATACACTGCTCACGTACCTGGTCATGCACAGATTACATGACTGATCATGCACTACTCACGTGGCTGATCATGCAATGATCATGTAGCTACCATGTACCGGTCAGGTGACTGATCATACACCCATTAGGTGATGGATCATGCACTGATCATATCGCTGATCATACACTGATCACCTGCCTGGTCATGCACAGATCACGTGACAAATCATGAACTGATCATATAGCTATCAAATGATCAACTGGCTGATCATGCACTGATCACGTGGCTGATCATGCACTGATACCGTGACTGAGCATGGACTGATCACATGACTATCATGTAGTGATCACGTGACTTAATGGCTCTGATCATGTGACTGATCATGCGCTGATCATGTTTGCTATCATACACTGATCATTTGCCTCTGGAGGCAATAAACAAAGAGCTGAGTAGGCACGAATCAAACAGTCAGCAGGCAATAATCATGGAACTCAGGTGTGAGGAATCATGCTGCTCAGCTGGCAATAATCAAGCAGCTGAGCAGGCAGGAATTACGAAGCACAGCTGGCAATTTTCAAGCAGATGAGCAGACAGTAATCACGCAGCTCAGCAGGCCCTTATCACGTGACTGAGCATGCACTATTCACGTGCCTGATCATACACGGATCACGTGATGATCATGCACTGATCACTTGGATATCATGCACAGATCACGTGGTTGATCATACACTGTTCACGTGTCTGACCATGCACTGATCACGTGGCTGATCATACACTGCTCAGGTAACTGATCATGCACTGATCACGTGGCTATCATGCACTGATCACGTGGCTGAACTTGCAATGTTCACGTGGCTGATCACACACCTGTCACGTGACATATCATGCACTGATCACGTGGCACTCATGCACTGATCACGTGGCTGATCATACTCGGCTCACATAACTGATCATGCACACATCACGTGGCTATCATGCACTTCTCACATGGCTCGTCATGGAATGATCACGAAGCTACCATATACTGGTCACGTGACTGATCATGCACAGATCACGTCAATGATCATGCACTGTTCAAGTGACTGATCATGTACTGATCACGTGACTGATCATGCACTGATCACGTGGCTATCATGCTCTGCTCACGTGGCTGATCATGCAAGGATCACGTAGCAACCATGTACTGGTCACGTGACCGATCATGCACGGATCACGTAATTGATCATGCACTGATCACGTGGCTCATCATGCACTGATCACGTGGCTGATCACACATGTATCACGTGACTGATCATGCACTGATCACGTGGCTCTCATGCACTGATCACGTGGCTGATCATCCACTGATCACGTGACTGATCATGCACTGATCACGTGACTGATCATGCACTGATCACGTGGCTATCATGCACTGATCACTTGGCTGGTCATGCACAGATTACATGACTGATCATGCACTGAACACGTGATTGATCATGCACTGATCACGTGGCTATCATTCACTACTCACGTGGCTGACCATGCAATGATCATGTAGCTACCATGTACCGGTCAGGTGACTGATCATACACCCATTAGGTGACGGATCATGCACTGATCACGTCGATGATAATACACTGACCACCTGCCTGGTCATGCACAAATCACGTGACAAATCATGAACTGATCACATAGCTATCATGAAATGATCACCTGGCTGATTATGCACTGATAACGTGGCTGATCATGCACTGATACCGTGACTGAGCATGGACTGATCACATGACTATCATGTAGTGATCACGTGACTTAATGGCTATGATCATGTGACTGATCATGCGCTGATCATGTTTGCTATCATACACCGATCATTTGCCTCTGGAGGCAATAAACAAAGAGCTGAGTAGGCACGAATCAAACAGTCAGCAGGCAATAATCATGGAACTCAGGTGTGAGGAATCATGCTGCTCAGCTGGCAATAATCAAGCAGCTGAGCAGGCAGGAATTATGCAGCACAGCTGGCAATTGTCAAGTAGATGACAGGCAGGAATCGTGCAGCTCAGCTGGCAATTGTCAAGCAGATGAGCAGACAGTAATCACGCAGCTCAGCAGGCCCTGATCACGTGACTGAGCATGCACTGTTCACATGGCTGATGAAACACTGATCACGTGAATGATCATGCACTGATCACTTGGATATCATGCACTGATCACGTGGCTGATCATACACTGTTTACATGTCTGACCATGCACTGATCACGTGGCTGATCATACACTGCTCACGTAACTGATCATGCACTGATCACGTGGCTATCATGCACTGAATACGTGGCTGAACATGCACTGTTCACGTGGCTGATCACACACCTGTCACGTGACATATCATGCACTGATCACGTGGCACTCATGCACTGATCACGTGGCTGATCAAACTCTGCTCACGTAACTCATCATGGACACATCAAGTTTCTATCATGTACTGCTCACGTGGCTCGTCACGGAATGATCATGTAGCTTCCATATACTGGTCACGTGACTGATCATGCACAGATCACGTAAATGATCATGCACTGTTCACGTGCCTGACCATGTACTGATCACGTGACTGATCATGCACTGATCACGTGGCTGATCATGCACTGATCACGTAATTGATCATGCACCTATCATTTGGCTGATCATGCACTGATCACCTGGCTGATCATACACTGATCACGTGACTGATCATGCACTGATCACGTGACTGATCATGCACTGATCACGTGGCTATCATGCACTGATCACTTGGCTGGTCATACGCTGATCACATGACTGATCATGCACTGTTCACGTGACTGATCATGTACAGATCACGTGAATAATCATGAAGTGATCACGGGGCTCATCATGCACTGATCACGTGGCTGATCACACATGATCACGTGACTGATCATGCACTGATCACGTGGCTGTCATGCACTGATCACGTGGCTATCATGCACTGATCACGTGGCTGATCATGCAATGATCACGTAGCTACCATGCACTGGTCACGTGACTGATCATGCACTGATCACGTAATTGATCATGCACTGATCACGTGGCTGATCATGCACTGATCACGTGGCTGATCACACACGTATCACGTGACTGATCATGCACTGATCACGTGACTGATCATGCACTGATCACGTGGCTATCATGCACTGATCACGTGGCTATCATGCACTGATCACGTGGCTGATCACACGTATCACGTGACTGATCATGCACTGATCACGTGGCTATCATGCACTGATCACGTGGCTATCATGCACTGATCACGTGGCTGATCATGCACTGATCACGTGACTGATCATGCACTGATCACGTGGCTATCATGCACTGATCACGTGGCTGATCATGCACTGATCACGCAGCTACCATGCACTGATCACATGACTGATCATGCACTGATCACGTGACTGATCATGCACTGATCACGTGGCTTATCATGCACTGATCATGTGACTGATCATGCACTGATCATGTTTGGTGTCATACACTGATCATGTGCCTCTGGAGGCAATGAACATAGAGCTGAGTAGGCAGGACTCAGTCAGCAGGCTATAATCATGGAACTCAGCTCTGAGAAATCATGCTGCTCAGCTGGCAATAATCAAGTAGATGAGCAGGCAGGAATTACGCAGCACAGCTGGCAATTGTCAAGCAGATGAGCAGACAGTAATCACGCAGCTCAGCAGGCACTGATCACGTGACTGAGCATGCACTGATCACGTGGCTGATCACACACTGATCACGTGACTGATCATGCACTGATCACGTGACTGATCATGCACTGATCACGTGGCTATCATGCACTGATCACGTGGCTGATCATGCACTGATCACGTGGCTGATCATGCACTGATCACGTGGCTGATCATGCACTGATCACGTGACTGATCATGCACTGATCACGTGGCTGATCATGCACTGATCACGTGGCTATCATGCACTGATCACGTGGCTGATCATGCATGATCACGCAGCTACCATGTACTGGTCACGTGACTGATCATGCACTGATCACGTGACTGATCATGCACTGATCACGTGGCTATCATGCACTGATCACGTGGCTGATCATGCAATGATCACGTAGCTACCATGTACTGGTCACGTGACTGATCATGCACTGATCACGTGACTGATCATGCACTGATCACGTGACTGATCATGCACTGATCACGTGGCTGATCATGCACTGATCACGTGGCTATCATGCACTGATCACGTGGCTGATCATGCACTGATCACGTGCCTGATCATGCACTGATCACGTGACTGATCATGCACTGATCACGTGACTGATCATGCACTGATCACGTGGCTATCATGCACTGATCACGTGGCTGATCATGCAATGATCATGTAGCTACCATGTACTGGTCACGTGACTGATCATGCACTGATCACGTGACTGATCATGCACTGATCACGTGGATGATCATGCACTGATCACGTGCCTGATCATGCACTGATCACGTGAAATCATGCACTGATCACGTGGCTATCATGCACTGATCACGTGGCTGATCATGCACTGATCACGTGGCTGATCATGCACTGATCACGTGGCTATCATGCACTGATCACGTGGCTGATCATGCACTGATCACGTGGCTGATCATGCACTGATCACGTGGCTGATCATGCACTGATCACGTGACTGATCATGCACTGATCACGTGGCTGATCATGCACTGATCACGTGGCTATCATGCACTGATCACGTGGCTGATCATGCATGATCACGCAGCTATCATGCACTGATCACGTGACTGATCATGCACTGATCACGTGACTGATCATGCACTGATCACGTGGCTATCATGCACTGATCACGTGGCTGATCATGCACTGATCACGTAGCTATCATGCACTGATCACGTGAATGATCATGCACTGATCACGTGACTGATCATGCACTGATCACGTGACTGATCATGCACTGATCACGTGGCTGATCATGCACTGATCACGTGGCTGATCATGCACTGATCACGTGACTGATCATGCACTGATCACGTGGCTGATCATGCACTGATCACGTGACTGATCATGCACTGATCACGTGACTGATCATGCACTGATCACGTGGCTATCATGCACTGATCACGTGGCTGATCATGCACTGATCACGTACCTGATCATGCACTGATCACATGACTGATCATGCACTGATCACGTGACTGATCATGCACTGATCACGTGGCTATCATGCACTACTCACGTGGCTGATCATGCAATGATCATGTAGCTACCATGTACTGGTCACGTGACTGATCATACACCCATCAGGTGATGATCATGCACTGATCACGTGGCTGATCATGCACTGATCACGTGCCTGATCATGCACTGATCACGTGACTGATCATGCACTGATCACATGGCTATCAAATGATCACTGGCTGATCATGCACTGATCACGTGGCTGATCATGCACTGATACCGTGACTGAGCATGGACTGATCACATGACTATCATGTAGTGATCACGTGACTTAATGGCGCTGATCATGTGACTGATCATGCGCTGATCATGTTTGCTATCATACACTGATCATGTGCCTCTGGAGGCAATAAACAAAGAGCTGAGTAGGCACGAATCAAACAGTCAGCAGGCAATAATCATGGAACTCAGGTGTGAGGAATCATGCTGCTCAGCTGGCAATAATCAAGCAGCTGAGCAGGCAGGAATTACGCAGCACAGCTGGCAATTGTCAAGCAGATGAGCAGACAGTAATCACGCAGCTCAGCAGGCCCTGATCACGTGACTGAGCATGCACTGTTCACGTGGCTGATCATACACTGATCACGTGATGATCATGCACTGATCACTTGGATATCATGCACTGATCACGTGGCTGATCATACACTGTTCACGTGTCTGACCATGCACTGATCACGTGGCTGATCATACACTGCTCACGTAACTGATCATGCACTGATCACGTGGCTATCATGCACTGATCACGTGGCTGAACATGCACTGTTCACGTGGCTGATCACACACCTGTCACGTGACATATCATGCACTGATCACGTGGCACTCATGCACTGATCACGTGGCTGATCATACTCTGCTCACGTAACTGATCATGCACACATCACGTGGCTATCATGCACTGCTCACGTGGCTCGTCATGGAATGATCACGTAGCTACCATATACTGGTCACGTGACTGATCATGCACTGATCACGTAAATGATCATGCACTGTTCACGTGACTGATCATGTACTGATCACGTGACTGATCATGCACTGATCACGTGGCTATCATGCACTGCTCACGTGGCTGATCATGCAATGATCACGTAGCAACCATGTACTGGTCACGTGACTGATCATGCACTGATCACGTAATTGATCATGCACTGATCACGTGGCTCATCATGCACTGATCACGTGGCTGATCACACATGTATCACGTGACTGATCATGCACTGATCACGTGGCTCTCATGCACTGATCACGTGGCTGATCATGCACTGATCACGTGACTGATCATGCACTGATCACGTGACTGATCATGCACTGATCACGTGGCTATCATGCACTGATCACGTGGCTGATCATGCACTGATCACGTGACTGATCATGCACTGATCACGTGACTGATCATGCACTGATCACGTGGCTATCATGCACTGATCACGTGGCTGATCATGCACTGATCACGTAGCTATCATGCACTGATCACGTGACTGATCATGCACTGATCACGTGACTGATCATGCACTGATCACGTGGATGATCATGCACTGATCACGTGACTGATCATGCACTGATCACGTGACTGATCATGCACTGATCACGTGGCTATCATGCACTGATCACGTGGCTGATCATGCACTGATCACGTGGCTGATCATGCACTGATCACGTGACTGATCATGCACTGATCACGTGATTGATCATGCACTGATCACGTGGCTGATCATGCACTGATCACGTGGCTGATCATGCACTGATCACGTGACTGATCATGCACTGATCACGTGACTGATCATGCACTGATCACGTGGCTATCATGCACTGATCACGTGGCTGATCATACACTGATCACGTGCCTGATCATGCACTGATCACGTGGCTGATCATGCACTGATCACGTGACTGATCATGCACTGATCACGTGTCTGATCATGCACTGATCACGTGGCTATCATGCACTGATCACGTGGCTGATCATGCATGATCACGCAGCTACCATGTACTGGTCACATGACTGATCATGCACTGATCACGTGACTGATCATGCAGTGATCACGTGGCTATCATGCACTACTCACGTGGCTGATCATGCAATGATCATGTAGCTACCATGTACAGGTCACGTGAATGATCATACACCCATCAGGTGACTGATCATGCACTGATCACGTGGCTATCATGCACTGATCACGAGACTGATCATGCACTGATCACGTCTATATCATGCACTGATCACATGACTGCCCATGCACTGATCACGTGGATGATCATACACTAATCATGTGACAGATCATGCACTGATCACGTGGCTGATCATGCACTGATACCGTGACTGAGCATGGACTGATCACATGACTATCATGTAGTGATCACGTGACTTAATGGCGCTGATCATGTGACTGATCATGCGCTGATCATGTTTGCTATCATACACTGATCATGTGCCTCTGGAGGCAATAAACAAAGAGCTGAGTAGGCACGAATCAAACAGTCAGCAGGCAATAATCATGGAACTCAGGTGTGAGGAATCATGCTGCTCAGCTGGCAATAATCAAGCAGCTGAGCAGGCAGGAATTACGCAGCACAGCTGGCAATTGTCAAGCAGATGACAGGCAGGAATCGTGCAGCCCAGCTGGCAATTGTCAAGCAGATGAGCAGACAGTAATCACGCAGCTCAGCAGGCCCTGATCACGTGACTGAGCATGCACTGTTCACGTGGCTGATCATACACTGATCACGTGATTGATCATGCACTGATCACTTGGATATCATGCACTGATCACGTGGCTGATCATACACTGTTCACGTGTCTGACCATGCACTGATCACGTGGCTGATCATACACTGCTCACGTAACTGATCATGCACTGATCACGTGGCTATCATGCACTGATCACGTGGCTGAACATGCACTGTTCACGTGGCTGATCACACACTGTCACGTGACATATCATGCACTGATCACGTGGCACTCATGCACTGATCACGTGGCTGATCATACTCTGCTCACGTAACTGATCATGCACACATCACGTGGCTATCATGCACTGCTCACGTGGCTGTCATGGAATGATCACGTAGCTACCATATACTGGTCACGTGACTGATCATGCACAGATCACGTAAATGATCATGCACTGATCACGTGACTGATCATGCACTGATCACGTGACTGATCATGCACTGATCACGTGGCTGATCATGCACTGATCACGTGACTGATCATGCACTGATCACGTGGCTGATCATGCACTGATCACGTGGCTGATCATGCACTGATCACGTGGCTGATCATGCACTGATCACGTGACTGATCATGGACTGATCACATGACTATCATGTAGTGATCACGTGACTTAATGGCGCTGATCATGTGACTGATCATGCACTGATCATGTTTGCTATCATACACTGATCATGTGCCTCTGGAGGCAATAAACAAAGAGCTGAGTAGGCACGAATCAAACAGTCAGCAGGCAATAATCATGGAACTCAGCTGTGAGGAATCATGCTGCTCAGCTGGCAATAATCAAGCAGCTGAGCAGGCAGGAATTACGCAGCACAGCTGGCAATTGTCAAGCAGATGACAGGCAGGAATCATGCAGCTCAGCTGGCAATTGTCAAGCAGATGAGCAGACAGTAATCACGCAGCTCAGCAGGCCCTGATCACGTGACTGAGCATGCACTGTTCACGTGGCTGATCATACACTGATCACGTGATGATCATGCACTGATCACGTGGATATCATGCACTGATCACGTGGCTGATCATACACTGATCACGTGTCTGATCATGCACTGATCACGTGGCTGATCATACACTGATCACGTAACTGATCATGCACTGATCACGTGGCTATCATGCACTGATCACGTGGCTGATCATGCACTGATCACGTGGCTGATCATACACTGATCACGTGACTGATCATGCACTGATCACGTGGCTGATCATGCACTGATCACGTGACTGATCATGCACTGATCACGTGACTGATCATGCACTGATCACGTGGCTATCATGCACTGCTCACGTGGCTGATCATGCATGATCACGCAGCTACCATGTACTGGTCACATGACTGATCATGCACTGATCACGTGACTGATCATGCACTGATCACGTGGCTATCATGCACTACTCACGTGGCTGATCATGCAATGATCATGTAGCTACCATGTACAGGTCACGTGAATGATCATACACCCATCAGGTGACTGATCATGCACTGATCACGTGGCTATCATGCACTGATCACGTGACTGATCATGCACTGATCACGTCTATATCATGCACTGATCACATGACTGCCCATGCACTGATCACGTGGATGATCACACTAATCATGTGACAGATCATGCACTGATCACGTGGCTGATCATGCACTGATACCGTGACTGAGCATGGACTGATCACATGACTATCATGTAGTGATCACGTGACTTAATGGCGCTGATCATGTGACTGATCATGCGCTGATCATGTTTGCTATCATACACTGATCATGTGCCTCTGGAGGCAATAAACAAAGAGCTGAGTAGGCACGAATCAAACAGTCAGCAGGCAATAATCATGGAACTCAGCTGTGAGGAATCATGCTGCTCAGCTGGCAATAATCAAGCAGCTGAGCAGGCAGGAATTACGCAGCACAGCTGGCAATTGTCAAGCAGATGACAGGCAGGAATCGTGCAGCTCAGCTGGCAATTGTCAAGCAGATGAGCAGACAGTAATCACGCAGCTCAACAGGCCCTGATCACGTGACTGAGCATGCACTGTTCACGTGGCTGATCATACACTGATCACGTGACTGATCATGCACTGATCACGTGGATATCATGCACTGATCACGTGGCTGATCATACACTGATCACGTGACTGATCATGCACTGATCACGTGGCTATCATGCACTGATCACGTGGCTGATCATGCACTGATCACGTGGCTGATCACACACTGTCACGTGACATATCATGCACTGATCACGTGGCACTCATGCACTGATCACGTGGCTGATCATACACTGTGTAACTGATCATGCACTGATCACGTGGCTATCATGCACTGCTCACGTGGCTGTCATGGAATGATCACGTAGCTACCATATACTGATCACGTGACTGATCATGCACTGATCACGTAAATGATCATGCACTGATCACGTGACTGATCATGCACTGATCACGTGACTGATCATGCACTGATCACGTGGCTGATCATGCACTGATCACGTGACTGATCATGCACTGATCACGTGGCTGATCATGCACTGATCACGTGGCTGATCATGCACTGATCACGTGATGATCATGCACTGATCACGTGGATATCATGCACTGATCACGTGGCTGATCATGCACTGATCACGTGTCTGATCATGCACTGATCACGTGGCTGATCATGCACTGATCACGTAACTGATCATGCACTGATCACGTGGCTATCATGCACTGATCACGTGGCTGATCATGCACTGATCACGTGGCTGATCACACACTGTCACGTGACATATCATGCACTGATCACGTGGCACTCATGCACTGATCACGTGGCTGATCATACACTGATCACGTAACTGATCATGCACTGATCACGTGGCTATCATGCACTGCTCACGTGGCTGTCATGGAATGATCACGTAGCAACCATATACTGGTCACGTGACTGATCATGCACTGATCACGTAAATGATCATGCACTGATCACGTGACTGATCATGCACTGATCACGTGGCTGATCATGCACTGATCACGTGGCTGATCATGCACTGATCACGTGGCTGATCATGCACTGATCACGTGGCTGATCATGCACTGATCACGTGGCTGATCATGCACTGATCACGTGACTGATCATGCACTGATCACGTGGCTATCATGCACTGATCACGTGGCTGATCATGCACTGATCACGTGACTGATCATGCACTGATCACGTGACTGATCATGCACTGATCACGTGACTGATCATGCACTGATCACGTGGCTATCATGCACTGATCACGTGGCTATCATGCACTGATCACGTGGCTGATCACACACTGATCACGTGACTGATCATGCACTGATCACGTGACTATCATGCACTGATCACGTGGCTGATCATGCACTGATCACGTGGCTATCATGCACTGATCACGTGACTGATCATGCACTGATCACGTGACTGATCATGCACTGATCACGTGACTGATCATGCACTGATCACGTGGCTGATCATGCACTGATCACGTGACTGATCATGCACTGATCACGTGACTGATCATGCACTGATCACGTGACTGATCATGCACTGATCACGTGGCTATCATGCACTGCTCACGTGGCTGATCATGCAATGATCACGTAGCTACCATGTACTGGTCACGTGACTGATCATGCACTGATCACGTGACTGATCATGCACTGATCACGTGGCTATCATGCACTGATCACGTGACTGATCATGCACTGATCACGTCTATATCATGCACTGATCACATGACTGCCCATGCACTGATCACGTGGATGATCATACACTAATCATGTGACAGATCATGCACTGATCACGTGGCTGATCATGCACTGATACCGTGACTGAGCATGGACTGATCACATGACTATCATGTAGTGATCACGTGACTTAATGGCGCTGATCATGTGACTGATCATGCGCTGATCATGTTTGCTATCATACACTGATCATGTGCCTCTGGAGGCAATAAACAAAGAGCTGAGTAGGCACGAATCAAACAGTCAGCAGGCAATAATCATGGAACTCAGCTGTGAGGAATCATGCTGCTCAGCTGGCAATAATCAAGCAGCTGAGCAGGCAGGAATTACGCAGCACAGCTGGCAATTGTCAAGCAGATGACAGGCAGGAATCGTGCAGCTCAGCTGGCAATTGTCAAGCAGATGAGCAGACAGTAATCACGCAGCTCAGCAGGCCCTGATCACGTGACTGAGCATGCACTGTTCACGTGGCTGATCATACACTGATCACGTGACTGATCATGCACTGATCACTTGGATATCATGCACTGATCACGTGGCTGATCATACACTGTTCACGTGTCTGACCATGCACTGATCACGTGGCTGATCATACACTGCTCACGTAACTGATCATGCACTGATCACGTGGCTATCATGCACTGAATACGTGGCTGAACATGCACTGTTCACGTGGCTGATCACACACTGTCACGTGACATATCATGCACTGATCACGTGGCTGATCATACACTGCTCACGTAACTGATCATGCACTGATCACGTGGCTATCATGCACTGCTCACGTGGCTGTCATGGAATGATCACGTAGCTACCATATACTGGTCACGTGACTGATCATGCACTGATCACGTAAATGATCATGCACTGTTCACGTGACTGATCATGTACTGATCACGTGACTGATCATGCACTGATCACGTGGCTGATCATGCACTGATCACGTGGCTGATCATGCACTGATCACGTGGCTGATCATGCACTGATCACGTGGCTGATCATGCACTGATCACGTGACTGATCATGCACTGATCACGTGACTGATCATGCACTGATCACGTGGCTATCATGCACTGATCACGTGGCTGATCATGCACTGATCACGTGACTGATCATGCACTGATCACGTGACTGATCATGCACTGATCACGTGACTGATCATGCACTGATCACGTGGCTATCATGCACTGATCACGTGGCTATCATGCACTGATCACGTGGCTGATCACACATGATCACGTGACTGATCATGCACTGATCACGTGGCTATCATGCACTGATCACGTGACTGATCATGCACTGATCACGTAACTGATCATGCACTGATCACGTGGCTGATCATGCACTGATCACGTGGCTGATCATGCACTGATCACGTGGCTATCATGCACTGATCACGTGGCTGATCATGCAATGATCACGTAGCTACCATGCACTGATCACGTGACTGATCATGCACTGATCACGTAATTGATCATGCACTGATCACGTGGCTGATCATGCACTGATCACGTGGCTGATCATGCACTGATCACGTGACTGATCATGCACTGATCACGTGACTGATCATGCACTGATCACGTGGCTATCATGCACTGATCACGTGGCTATCATGCACTGATCACGTGGCTGATCACACTGATCACGTGACTGATCATGCACTGATCACGTGACTGATCATGCACTGATCACGTGACTGATCATGCACTGATCACGTGGCTATCATGCACTGATCACGTGGCTGATCATGCATGATCACGCAGCTACCATGCACTGATCACGTGACTGATCATGCACTGATCACGTGACTGATCATGCACTGATCACGTGGCTATCATGCACTGATCACGTGGCTGATCATGCACTGATCATGTAACTTCATGCACTGATCACGTGACTGATCATGCACTGATCACGTGACTGATCATGCACTGATCACGTGGCTGATCATGCACTGATCACGTGACTGATCATGCACTGATCACGTGACTGATCATGCACTGATCACGTGGCTATCATGCACTGATCACGTGGCTGATCATGCACTGATCACGTACTGATCATGCACTGATCACGTGACTGATCATGCACTGATCACGTGACTGATCATGCACTGATCACGTGGCTATCATGCACTGATCACGTGGCTGATCATGCATGATCACACAGCTACCATGCACTGATCACGTGACTGATCATGCACTGATCACGTGACTGATCATGCACTGATCACGTGGCTATCATGCACTGATCACGTGGCTGATCATGCACTGATCACGTAGCTTCATGCACTGATCACGTGACTGATCATGCACTGATCACGTGACTGATCATGCACTGATCACGTGACTGATCATGCACTGATCACGTGGCTATCATGCACTGATCACGTGGCTGATCATGCACTGATCACGTAGCTATCATGCACTGGTCACGTGACTGATCATGCACTGATCACGTGACTGATCATGCACTGATCACGTGACTGATCATGCACTGATCACGTGACTGATCATGCACTGATCACGTGACTGATCATGCACTGATCACGTGGCTATCATGCACTGATCACGTGGCTGATCATGCAATGATCACGCAGCTACCATGTACTGGTCACATGACTGATCATGCACTGATCACATAATTGATCATGCACTGATCACGTGGCTTATCATGCACTGATCATGTGACTGATCATGTGCTGATCATGTTTGGTGTCATACACTGATCATGTGCCTCTGGAGGCAATGAACAAAGAGCTGAGTAGGCACGAATCAGTCAGCAGGCTATAATCATGGAACTCAGCTCTGAGAAATCATGCTGCTCAGCTGGCAATAATCAAGTAGATGAGCAGGCAGGAATTACGCAGCACAGGTGGCAATTGTCAAGCAGATGACAGGCAGGAATCGTGCAGCTCAGCTGGCAATTGTCAAGCAGATGAGCAGACAGTAATCACGCAGCTCAGCAGGCCCTGATCACGTGACTGAGCATGCACTGTTCACGTGGCTGATCACACACTGATCACGTGACTGATCATGCACTGATCACGTGACTGATCATGCACTGATCACGTGGCTGATCATGCACTGATCACGTGGCTGATCATGCACTGATCACGTGGCTGATCATGCACTGATCACGTGACTGATCATGCACTGATCACGTGACTGATCATGCACTGATCACGTGGCTATCATGCACTGATCACGTGGCTGATCATGCACTGATCACGTGCCTGATCATGCACTGATCACGTGGCTGATCATGCACTGATCACGTGACTGATCATGCACTGATCACGTGACTGATCATGCACTGATCACGTGGCTATCATGCACTGATCACGTGGCTGATCATGCACTGATCACGTGGCTGATCATGCACTGATCACGTGGCTGATCATGCACTGATCACGTGACTGATCATGCACTGATCACGTGACTGATCATGCACTGATCACGTGGCTATCATGCACTGCTCACGTGGCTGATCATGCAATGATCACGTAGCTACCATGTACTGGTCACGTGAATGATCATACACCCATCAGGTGACTGATCATGCACTGATCACGTGGCTATCATGCACTGATCACGTGACTGATCATGCACTGATCACGTCTATATCATGCACTGATCACATGACTGCCCATGCACTGATCACGTGGCTGATCATACACTAATCATGTGACAGATCATGCACTGATCACGTGGCTGATCATGCACTGATACCGTGACTGAGCATGGACTGATCACATGACTATCATGTAGTGATCACGTGACTTAATGGCGCTGATCATGTGACTGATCATGCGCTGATCATGTTTGCTATCATACACTGATCATGTGCCTCTGGAGGCAATAAACAAAGAGCTGAGTAGGCACGAATCAAACAGTCAGCAGGCAATAATCATGGAATTCAGGTGTGAGGAATCATGCTGCTCAGCTGGCAATAATCAAGCAGCTGAGCAGGCAGGAATTACGCAGCACAGCTGGCAATTGTCAAGCAGATGACAGGCAGGAATCGTGCAGCTCAGCTGGCAATTGTCAAGCAGATGAGCAGACAGTAATCACGCAGCTCAGCAGGCCCTCATCACGTGACTGAGCATGCACTGTTCACGTGGCTGATCATACACTGATCACGTGATTGATCATGCACTGATCACTTGGATATCATGCACTGATCACGTGGCTGATCATACACTGTTCACGTGTCTGACCATGCACTGATCACGTGGCTGATCATACACTGCTCACGTAACTGATCATGCACTGATCACGTGGCTATCATGCACTGATCACGTGGCTGAACATGCACTGTTCACGTGGCTGATCACACACCTGTCACGTGACATATCATGCACTGATCACGTGGCTGATCATACACTGATCACGTAACTGATCATGCACTGATCACGTGGCTATCATGCACTGCTCACGTGGCTGTCATGGAATGATCACGTAGCTACCATATACTGGTCACGTGACTGATCATGCACTGATCACGTAAATGATCATGCACTGTTCACGTGACTGATCATGCACTGATCACGTGACTGATCATGCACTGATCACGTGGCTGATCATGCACTGATCACGTGGCTGATCATGCACTGATCACGTGGCTGATCATGCACTGATCACGTGGCTGATCATGCACTGATCACGTGACTGATCATGCACTGATCACGTGACTGATCATGCACTGATCACGTGGCTATCATGCACTGATCACGTGGCTGATCATGCACTGATCACGTGACTGATCATGCACTGATCACGTGACTGATCATGCACTGATCACGTGACTGATCATGCACTGATCACGTGGCTATCATGCACTGATCACGTGGCTATCATGCACTGATCACGTGGCTGATCACACACGATCACGTGACTGATCATGCACTGATCACGTGGCTATCATGCACTGATCACGTGGCTGATCATGCACTGATCACGTAGCTATCATGCACTGATCACGTGACTGATCATGCACTGATCACGTGACTGATCATGCACTGATCACGTGGCTATCATGCACTGATCACGTGGCTGATCATGCACTGATCACGGGACTGATCATGCACTGATCACGGGCTATCATGCACTGACACATGACTCATGCACTGATCACGTGGCTGATCATGCACTGATCACGTGACTGATCATGCACTGATCACGTGACTGATCATGCACTGATCACGTGACTGATCATGCACTGATCACGTGGCTATCATGCACTGATCACGTGGCTGATCATGCACTGATCACGTGCCTGATCATGCACTGATCACGTGGCTGATCATGCACTGATCACGTGACTGATCATGCACTGATCACGTGACTGATCATGCACTGATCACGTGGCTATCATGCACTGCTCACGTGGCTGATCATGCATGATCACGCAGCTACCATGTACTGGTCACATGACTGATCATGCACTGATCACGTGACTGATCATGCACTGATCACGTGGCTATCATGCACTACTCACGTGGCTGATCATGCAATGATCATGTAGCTACCATGTACAGGTCACGTGACTGATCATACACCCATCAGGTGACTGATCATGCACTGATCACGTGGCTGATCATGCACTGATCACGTGACTGATCATGCACTGATCACGTGACTAATCATGCACTGATCACATGGCTATCATGAACTGATCACGTGGCTGATCATGCACTGATCACGTGGCTGATCATGCACTGATACCGTGACTGAGCATGGACTGATCACATGACTATCATGTAGTGATCACGTGACTTAATGGCGCTGATCATGTGACTGATCATGCGCTGATCATGTTTGCTATCATACACTGATCATGTGCCTCTGGAGGCAATAAACAAAGAGCTGAGTAGGCACGAATCAAACAGTCAGCAGGCAATAATCATGGAACTCAGGTGTGAGGAATCATGCTGCTCAGCTGGCAATAATCAAGCAGCTGAGCAGGCAGGAATTACGCAGCACAGCTGGCAATTGTCAAGCAGATGACAGGCAGGAATCGTGCAGCTCAGCTGGCAATTGTCAAGCAGATGAGCAGACAGTAATCACGCAGCTCAGCAGGCCCTGATCACGTGACTGAGCATGCACTGTTCACGTGGCTGATCATACACTGATCACGTGATGATCATGCACTGATCACTTGGATATCATGCACTGATCACGTGGCTGATCATACACTGTTCACGTGTCTGACCATGCACTGATCACGTGGCTGATCATACACTGCTCACGTAACTGATCATGCACTGATCACGTGGCTATCATGCACTGATCACGTGGCTGAACATGCACTGTTCACGTGGCTGATCACACACCTGTCACGTGACATATCATGCACTGATCACGTGGCACTCATGCACTGATCACGTGGCTGATCATACTCTGCTCACGTAACTGATCATGCACACATCACGTGGCTATCATGCACTGCTCACGTGGCTCGTCATGGAATGATCACGTAGCTACCATATACTGGTCACGTGACTGATCATGCACAGATCACGTAAATGATCATGCACTGTTCACGTGACTGATCATGTACTGATCACGTGACTGATCATGCACTGATCACGTGGCTATCATGCTCTGCTCACGTGGCTGATCATGCAATGATCACGTAGCAACCATGTACTGGTCACGTGACTGATCATGCACTGATCACGTAATTGATCCTGCACTGATCACGTGGCTCATCATGCACTGATCACGTGGCTGATCACACATGTATCACGTGACTGATCATGCACTGATCACGTGGCTCTCATGCACTGATCACGTGGCTATCATGCACTGATCACGTGGCTATCATGCACTGATCACGTGGCTGATCATGCACTGATCACGTGCTATCATGCACTGATCACGTGACTGATCATGCACTGATCACGTGGCTGATCATGCACTGATCACGTGACTGATCATGCACTGATCACGTGACTGATCATGCACTGATCACGTGGCTGATCATGCACTGATCACGTGACTGATCATGCACTGATCACGTGGCTGATCATGCACTGATCACGTGGCTGATCATGCACTGATCACGTGACTGATCATGCACTGATCACGTGACTGATCATGCACTGATCACGTGGCTATCATGCACTGATCACGTGGCTGATCATGCACTGATCACGTGACTGATCATGCACTGATCACGTGACTGATCATGCACTGATCACGTGACTGATCATGCACTGATCACGTGGCTATCATGCACTGATCACGTGGCTATCATGCACTGATCACGTGGCTGATCATGCACTGATCACGTGACTGATCATGCACTGATCACGTGGCTGATCATGCACTGATCACGTGGCTATCATGCACTGATCACGTGACTGATCATGCACTGATCACTGACTGATCATGCACTGATCACGTGACTGATCATGCACTGATCACGTGGCTATCATGCACTGATCACGTGGCTGATCATGCACTGATCACGCAGCTATCATGCACTGATCACGTGACTGATCATGCACTGATCACGTAATTGATCATGCACTGATCACGTGGCACTCATGCACTGATCACGTGGCTGATCATACACTGATCACGTGACTGATCATGCACTGATCACGTGGCTATCATGCACTGATCACGTGGCTGATCATGCACTGATCACGTAGCTATCATGCACTGATCACGTGACTGATCATGCACTGATCACGTGAATGATCATGCACTGATCACGTGACTGATCATGCACTGATCACGTGACTGATCATGCACTGATCACGTGGCTATCATGCACTGATCACGTGGCTGATCATGCACTGATCACGTAGCAACCATGCACTGATCACGTGACTGATCATGCACTGATCACGTAATTGATCATGCACTGATCACGTGGCTGATCATGCACTGATCACGTGGCTGATCACACATGATCACGTGACTGATCATGCACTGATCACGTGGCTGATCATGCACTGATCACGTGGCTGATCATGCACTGATCACGTGGCTATCATGCACTGATCACGTGGCTGATCATGCACTGATCACGTAGCTACCATGCACTGATCACGTGACTGATCATGCACTGATCACGTAATTGATCATGCACTGATCACGTGGCTCATCATGCACTGATCACGTGGCTGATCATGCACTGATCACGTGACTGATCATGCACTGATCACGTGACTGATCATGCACTGATCACGTGGCTATCATGCACTGATCACGTGGATATCATGCACTGATCACGTGGCTGATCACACACGATCACGTGACTGATCATGCACTGATCACGTGGCTATCATGCACTGATCACGTGGCTATCATGCACTGATCACGTGGCTGATCATGCAATGATCACGTAGCTACCATGCACTGGTCACGTGACTGATCATGCACTGATCACGTGACTGATCATGCACTGATCACGTGACTGATCATGCACTGATCACGTGACTGATCATGCACTGATCACGTGACTGATCATGCACTGATCACGTGGCTATCATGCACTGATCACGTGGCTGATCATGCACTGATCACGCAGCTACCATGCACTGATCACATGACTGATCATGCACTGATCACATAATTGATCATGCACTGATCACGTGGCTTATCATGCACTGATCATGTGCTGATCATGTTTGGTGTCATACACTGATCATGTGCCTCTGGAGGCAATGAACAAAGAGCTGAGTAGGCACGAATCAGTCAGCAGGCAATAATCATGGAACTCAGCTGTGAGAAATCATGCTGCTCAGCTGGCAATAATCAAGCAGCTGAGCAGGCAGGAATTACGCAGCACAGCTGGCAATTGTCAAGCAGATGACAGGCAGGAATCGTGCAGCTCAGCTGGCAATTGTCAAGCAGATGAGCAGACAGTAATCACGCAGCTCAGCAGGCCCTGATCACGTGACTGAGCATGCACTGTTCACGTGGCTGATCATACACTGATCACGTGACTGATCATGCACTGATCACGTGACTGATCATGCACTGATCACGTGGCTGATCATGCACTGATCACGTGACTGATCATGCACTGATCACGTGACTGATCATGCACTGATCACGTGGCTATCATGCACTGATCACGTGGCTGATCATGCACTGATCACGTGGCTGATCATGCACTGATCACGTGACTGATCATGCACTGATCACGTGACTGATCATGCACTGATCACGTGGCTATCATGCACTGATCACGTGACTGATCATGCACTGATCACGTAGCTACCATGTACTGGTCACGTGACTGATCATGCACTGATCACGTGACTGATCATGCACTGATCACGTGACTGATCATGCACTGATCACGTGGCTGATCATGCACTGATCACGTGGCTGATCATGCACTGATCACGTGACTGATCATGCACTGATCACGTGACTGATCATGCACTGATCACGTGACTGATCATGCACTGATCACGTGGCTGATCATGCACTGATCACGTGGCTATCATGCACTGATCACGTGGCTGATCACACACTGATCACGTGACTGATCATGCACTGATCACGTGGCTATCATGCACTGATCACGTGGCTGATCATGCACTGATCACGTGGCTATCATGCACTGATCACGTGACTGATCATGCACTGATCACGTGACTGATCATGCACTGATCACGTGACTGATCATGCACTGATCACGTGGCTATCATGCACTGATCACGTGGCTGATCATGCACTGATCACGCAGCTACCATGTACTGGTCACGTGACTGATCATGCACTGATCACGTGACTGATCATGCACTGATCACGTGGCATCATGCACTGATCACGTGGCTGATCATACACTGATCACGTGACTGATCATGCACTGATCACGTGGCTATCATGCACTGATCACGTGGCTGTCATGCAATGATCACGTAGCTATCATGCACTGATCACGTGACTGATCATGCACTGATCACGTGAATGATCATGCACTGATCACGTGACTGATCATGCACTGATCACGTGACTGATCATGCACTGATCACGTGGCTATCATGCACTGATCACGTGGCTGATCATGCACTGATCACGTAGCAACCATGTACTGATCACGTGACTGATCATGCACTGATCACGTAATTGATCATGCACTGATCACGTGGCTGATCATGCACTGATCACGTGGCTGATCACACATGATCACGTGACTGATCATGCACTGATCACGTGGCTGATCATGCACTGATCACGTGGCTATCATGCACTGATCACGTGGCTATCATGCACTGATCACGTGGCTGATCATGCACTGATCACGTAGCTATCATGCACTGATCACGTGACTGATCATGCACTGATCACGTAATTGATCATGCACTGATCACGTGGCTGATCATGCACTGATCACGTGGCTGATCATGCACTATCACGTGACTGATCATGCACTGATCACGTGGCTATCATGCACTGATCACGTGGCTATCATGCACTGATCACGTGGCTGATCATGCACTGATCACGTAGCTATCATGCACTGATCACGTGACTGATCATGCACTGATCACGTGACTGATCATGCACTGATCACGTGACTGATCATGCACTGATCACGTGACTGATCATGCACTGATCACGTGACTGATCATGCACTGATCACGTGGCTATCATGCACTGATCACGTGGCTGATCATGCACTGATCACGCAGCTACCATGCACTGTCACGTGACTGATCATGCACTGATCACGTAACTGATCATGCACTGATCACGTGGCTTATCATGCACTGATCATGTGCTGATCATGTTTGGTGTCACACACTGATCATGTGCCTCTGGAGGCAATGAACATAGAGCTGAGTAGGCAGGAATCAGTCAGCAGGCTATAATCATGGAACTCAGCTCTGAGAAATCATGCTGCTCAGCTGGCAATAATCAAGTAGATGAGCAGGCAGGAATTACGCAGCACAGGTGGCAATTGTCAAGCAGATGACAGGCAGGAATCGTGCAGCTCAGCTGGCAATTGTCAAGCAGATGAGCAGACAGTAATCACGCAGCTCAGCAGGCACTGATCACGTGACTGATCATGCACTGATCACGTGGCTGATCACACACTGATCACGTGACTGATCATGCACTGATCACGTGACTGATCATGCACTGATCACGTGGCTGATCATGCACTGATCACGTGACTGATCATGCACTGATCACGTGACTGATCATGCACTGATCACGTGGCTATCATGCACTGATCACGTGGCTGATCATGCACTGATCACGTGGCTGATCATGCACTGATCACATGACTGATCATGCACTGATCACGTGACTGATCATGCACTGATCACGTGGCTATCATGCACTACTCACGTGGCTGATCATGCAATGATCATGTAGCTACCATGTACAGGTCACGTGACTGATCATACACCCATCAGGTGACTGATCATGCACTGATCACGTGGCTGATCATGCACTGATCACCTGACTGATCATGCACTGATCACGTGACTGATCATGCACTGATCACATGGCTATCATGCACTGATCACGTGGCTGATCATGCACTGATCACGTGGCTGATCATGCACTGATACCGTGACTGAGCATGGACTGATCACATGACTATCATGTAGTGATCACGTGACTTAATGGCGCTGATCATGTGACTGATCATGCGCTGATCATGTTTGCTATCATACACTGATCATGTGCCTCTGGAGGCAATAAACAAAGAGCTGAGTAGGCACGAATCAAACAGTCAGCAGGCAATAATCATGGAACTCAGCTGTGAGGAATCATGCTGCTCAGCTGGCAATAATCAAGCAGCTGAGCAGGCAGGAATTACGCAGCACAGCTGGCAATTGTCAAGCAGATGACAGGCAGGAATCGTGCAGCTCAGCTGGCAATTGTCAAGCAGATGAGCAGACAGTAATCACGCAGCTCAGCAGGCCCTGATCACGTGACTGAGCATGCACTGTTCACGTGGCTGATCATACACTGATCACGTGATGATCATGCACTGATCACTTGGATATCATGCACTGATCACGTGGCTGATCATACACTGTTCACGTGTCTGACCATGCACTGATCACGTGGCTGATCATACACTGCTCACGTAACTGATCATGCACTGATCACGTGGCTATCATGCACTGATCACGTGGCTGAACATGCACTGTTCACGTGGCTGATCACACACCTGTCACGTGACATATCATGCACTGATCACGTGGCACTCATGCACTGATCACGTGGCTGATCATACTCTGCTCACGTAACTGATCATGCACACATCACGTGGCTATCATGCACTGCTCACGTGGCTCGTCATGGAATGATCACGTAGCTACCATATACTGGTCACGTGACTGATCATGCACAGATAACGTAAATGATCATGCACTGTTCACGTGACTGATCATGTACTGATCACGTGACTGATCATGCACTGATCACGTGGCTAACATACACTGCTCACGTGGCTGATCATGCAATGATCACGTAGCAACCATGTACTGGTCACGTGACTGATCATGCACTGATCACGTAATTGATCCTGCACTGATCACGTGGCTCATCATGCACTGATCACGTGGCTGATCACACATGTATCACGTGACTGATCATGCACTGATCACGTGGCTATCATGCACTGATCACGTGGCTATCATGCACTGATCACGTGGCTATCATGCACTGATCACGTGGCTGATCATGCACTGATCACGTAGCTATCATGCACTGATCACGTGACTGATCATGCACTGATCACGTGGCTATCATGCACTGATCACGTGGCTGATCATGCAATGATCACGTAGCTACCATGCACTGGTCACGTGACTGATCATGCACTGATCACGTGGCTGATCATGCACTGATCACGTGGCTGATCATGCACTGATCACGTGGCTGATCATGCACTGATCACGTGGCTGATCATGCACTGATCACGTAACTGATCATGTGCTGATCATGTTTGGTATCATACACTGATCATGTGCCTCTGGAGGCAATGAACAAAGAGCTGAGTAGGCAGGAATCAGTCAGCAGGCAATAATCATGGAACTCAGCTCTGAGAAATCATGCTGCTCAGCTGGCAATAATCAAGCAGCTGAGCAGGCAGGAATTACGCAGCACAGCTGGCAATTGTCAAGCAGATGACAGGCAGGAATCGTGCAGCTCAGCTGGCAATTGTCAAGCAGATGAGCAGACAGTAATCACGCAGCTCAGCAGGCCCTGATCACGTGACTGAGCATGCACTGTTCACGTGGCTGATCATACACTGATCACGTGACTGATCATGCACTGATCACGTGGCTATCATGCACTGATCACGTGGCTGATCATACACTGATCACGTGTCTGATCATGCACTGATCACGTGGCTGATCATGCACTGATCACGTGACTGATCATGCACTGATCACGTGGCTGATCATGCACTGATCACGTGGCTATCATGCACTGATCACGTGGCTGATCATGCATGATCACGCAGCTACCATGCACTGATCACGTGACTGATCATGCACTGATCACGTGACTGATCATGCACTGATCACGTGGCTATCATGCACTGATCACGTGGCTGATCATGCAATGATCACGTAGCTACCATGTACTGGTCACGTGACTGATCATGCACTGATCACGTGACTGATCATGCACTGATCACGTGGCTGATCATGCACTGATCACGTGACTGATCATGCACTGATCACGTGGCTATCATGCACTGATCACGTGGCTGATCATGCACTGATCACGTAGATACCATGCACTGATCACGTGACTGATCATGCACTGATCACGTGACTGATCATGCACTGATCACGTGGCTATCATGCACTGATCACGTGGCTGATCATGCACTGATCACGTGGCTGATCACACACTGATCACGTGACTATCATGCACTGATCACGTGGCTGATCATGCACTGATCACGTGACTGATCATGCACTGATCACGTGGCTATCATGCACTGATCACGTGGCTGATCATGCAATGATCACGTAGCTACCATGTACTGGTCACGTGACTGATCATGCACTGATCACGTGACTGATCATGCACTGATCACGTGACTGATCATGCACTGATCATGGGACTGATCATGCACTGATCACGTGGCTGATCATGCACTGATCACGTGGCTGATCATGCACTGATCACGTGGCTGATCATGCACTGATCACGTGGCTGATCATGCACTGATCACGTGACTGATCATGCACTGATCACGTGACTGATCATGCACTGATCACGTGGCTATCATGCACTGATCACGTGGCTGATCATGCACTGATCACGTGACTGATCATGCACTGATCACGTGACTGATCATGCACTGATCACGTGACTGATCATGCACTGATCACGTGGCTATCATGCACTGATCACGTGGCTATCATGCACTGATCACGTGGCTGATCACACACTGATCACATGACTGATCATGCACTGATCACGTGGCTATCATGCACTGATCACGTGGCTGATCATGCACTGATCACGTGGCTATCATGCACTGATCACGTGGCTGATCATGCACTGATCACGTGACTGATCATGCACTGATCACGGGCTATCATGCACTGACACATGACTGATCATGCACTGATCACGTGGCTGATCATGCACTGATCACGTGACTGATCATGCACTGATCACGTGACTGATCATGCACTGATCACGTGGCTGATCATGCACTGATCACGTGGCTATCATGCACTGATCACGTGGCTGATCATGCACTGATCACGTGCCTGATCATGCACTGATCACGTGGCTGATCATGCACTGATCACGTGACTGATCATGCACTGATCACGTGACTGATCATGCACTGATCACGTGGCTATCATGCACTGATCACGTGGCTGATCATGCATGATCACGCAGCTACCATGTACTGGTCACATGACTGATCATGCACTGATCACGTGACTGATCATGCACTGATCACGTGGCTATCATGCACTACTCACGTGGCTGATCATGCTATGATCATGTAGCTACCATGTACTGGTCACGTGACTGATCATACACCCATCAGGTGACTGATCATGCACTGATCACGTGGCTGATCATGCACTGATCACGTGACTGATCATGCACTGATCACGTGACTGATCATGCACTGATCACATGGCTATCATGCACTGATCACGTGGCTGATCATGCACTGATCACGTGGCTGATCATGCACTGATACCGTGACTGAGCATGGACTGATCACATGACTATCATGTAGTGATCACGTGACTTAATGGCGCTGATCATGTGACTGATCATGCGCTGATCATGTTTGCTATCATACACTGATCATGTGCCTCTGGAGGCAATAAACAAAGAGCTGAGTAGGCACGAATCAAACAGTCAGCAGGCAATAATCATGGAACTCAGTTGTGAGGAATCATGCTGCTCAGCTGGCAATAATCAAGCAGCTGAGCAGGCAGGAATTACGCAGCACAGCTGGCAATTGTCAAGCAGATGACAGGCAGGAATCGTGCAGCTCAGCTGGCAATTGTCAAGCAGATGAGCAGACAGTAATCACGCAGCTCAGCAGGCCCTGATCACGTGACTGAGCATGCACTGTTCACGTGGCTGATCATACACTGATCACGTGATGATCATGCACTGATCACTTGGATATCATGCACTGATCACGTGGCTGATCATACACTGTTCACATGTCTGACCATGCACTGATCACGTGGCTGATCATACACTGCTCACGTAACTGATCATGCACTGATCACGTGGCTATCATGCACTGATCACGTGGCTGAACATGCACTGTTCACGTGGCTGATCACACACCTGTCAGGTGACATATCATGCACAGATCACGTGGCACTCATGCACTGATCACGTGGCTGATCATACTCTGCTCACGTAACTGATCATGCACACATCACGTGGCTATCATGCACTGCTCACGTGGCTCGTCATGGAATGATCACGTAGCTACCATATACTGGTCACGTGACTGATCATGCACAGATCACGTCAATGATCATGCACTGTTCACGTGACTGATCATGCACTGATCACGTGACTGATCATGCACTGATCACGTGGCTATCATGCACTGCTCACGTGGCTGATCATGCACTGATCACGTAGCAACCATGTACTGGTCACGTGACTGATCATGCACTGATCACGTAATTGATCATGCACTGATCACGTGGCTCATCATGCACTGATCACGTGGCTGATCACACATGTATCACGTGACTGATCATGCACTGATCACGTGGCTCTCATGCACTGATCACGTGGCTATCATGCACTGATCACGTGGCTATCATGCACTGATCACGTGGCTGATCATGCACTGATCACGTACTATCATGCACTGATCACGTGACTGATCATGCACTGATCACGTGGCTGATCATGCACTGATCACGTGACTGATCATGCACTGATCACGTGACTGATCATGCACTGATCACGTGGCTGATCATGCACTGATCACGTGATTGATCATGCACTGATCACGTGGCTGATCATGCACTGATCACGTGGCTGATCATGCACTGATCACGTGACTGATCATGCACTGATCACGTGACTGATCATGCACTGATCACGTGGCTATCATGCACTGATCACGTGGCTGATCATGCACTGATCACGTGACTGATCATGCACTGATCACGTGACTGATCATGCACTGATCACGTGACTGATCATGCACTGATCACGTGGCTATCATGCACTGATCACGTGGCTATCATGCACTGATCACGTGGCTGATCATGCACTGATCACGTGACTGATCATGCACTGATCACGTGGCTATCATGCACTGATCACGTGGCTGATCATGCACTGATCACGTAGCTACCATGCACTGATCACGTGACTGATCATGCACTGATCACTGACTGATCATGCACTGATCACGTGACTGATCATGCACTGATCACGTGGCTATCATGCACTGATCACGTGGCTGATCATGCACTGATCACGCAGCTACCATGCACTGATCACATGACTGATCATGCACTGATCACATGATTGATCATGCACTGATCACGTGGCTAATCATGCACTGATCATGTGACTGATCATGTGCTGATCATGTTTGGTGTCATACACTGATCATGTGCCTCTGGAGGCAATGAACAAAGAGCTGAGTAGGCACGAATCAGTCAGCAGGCTATAATCATGGAACTCAGCTGTGAGAAATCATGCTGCTCAGCTGGCAATAATCAAGCAGATGAGCAGGCAGGAATTACGCAGCACAGCTGGCAATTGTCAAGCAGATGACAGGCAGGAATCGTGCAGCTCAGCTGGCAATTGTCAAGCAGATGAGCAGACAGTAATCACGCAGCTCAGCAGGCCCTGATCACGTGACTGAGCATGCACTGTTCACGTGGCTGATCACACACTGATCACGTGACTGATCATGCACTGATCACGTGACTGATCATGCACTGATCACGTGGCTATCATGCACTGATCACGTGGCTGATCATGCACTGATCACGGGACTGATCATGCACTGATCACGGCACTATCATGCACTGATACATGACTGACATGCACTGATCACGTGGCTGATCATGCACTGATCACGTGACTGATCATGCACTGATCACGTGACTGATCATGCACTGATCACGTGGCTGATCATGCACTGATCACGTGGCTATCATGCACTGATCACGTGGCTGGACATGCACTGATCACGTGACTATCATGCACTGATCACGTGGCTGATCATGCACTGATCACGTGACTGATCATGCACTGATCACGTGACTGATCATGCACTGATCACGTGGCTATCATGCACTGATCACGTGGCTGATCATGCATGATCACAGCTACCATGTACTGGTCACGTGACTGATCATGCACTGATCACGTGACTGATCATGCACTGATCACGTGGCTATCATGCACTGATCACGTGGCTGATCATGCACTGATCACGTAGCTATCATGTACTGATCACGTGACTGATCATGCACTGATCACGTGACTGATCATGCACTGATCACGTGGCTGATCATGCACTGATCACGTGGCTGATCATGCACTGATCACGTGACTGATCATGCACTGATCACGTGGCTATCATGCACTGATCACGTGGCTGATCATGCACTGATCACGTGCCTGATCATGCACTGATCACATGACTGATCATGCACTGATCACGTGACTGATCATGCACTGATCACGTGGCTATCATGCACTACTCACGTGGCTGATCATGCAATGATCATGTAGCTACCATGTACTGGTCACGTGACTGATCATACACCCATCAGGTGACTGATCATGCACTGATCACGTGGCTGATCATGCACTGATCACCTGACTGATCATGCACTGATCACGTGACTAATCATGCACTGATCACATGGCTATCATGCACTGATCACGTGGCTGATCATGCACTGATCACGTGGCTGATCATGCACTGATACCGTGACTGAGCATGGACTGATCACATGACTATCATGTAGTGATCACGTGACTTAATGGCTCTGATCATGTGACTGATCATGCGCTGATCATGTTTGCTATCATACACTGATCATCTGCCTCTGGAGGCAATAAACAAAGAGCTGAGTAGGCACGAATCAAACAGTCAGCAGGCAATAATCATGGAACTCAGGTGTGAGGAATCATGCTGCTCAGCTGGCAATAATCAAGCAGCTGAGCAGGCAGGAATTACGCAGCACAGCTGGCAATTGTCAAGCAGATGAAAGGCAGGAATCGTGCAGCTCAGCTGGCAATTTTCAAGCAGATGAGCAGACAGTAATCACGCAGCTCAGCAGGCCCTGATCACGTGACTGAGCATGCACTATTCACGTGGCTGATCATACACTGATCACGTGATGATCATGCACTGATCACTTCGATATCATGCACTGATCACGTGGCTGATCATACACTGTTCACGTGTCTGACCATGCACTGATCACGTGGCTGATCATACACTGCTCAGGTAACTGATCATGCACTGATCACGTGGCTATCATGCACTGATCACGTGGCTGAACATGCACTGTTCACGTGGCTGATCACACAACTGTCACGTGACATATCATGCACTGATCACGTGGCACTCATGCACTGATCACGTGGCTGATCATACTCTGCTCACGTAACTGATCATGCCCACATCACGTGGCTATCATGCACTGCTCACGTGGCTCGTCATGGAATGATCACGTAGCTACCATATACTGGTCACGTGACTGATCATGCACAGATCACGTAAATGATCATGCACTGTTCACTTTACTGATCATGTACTGATCACGTGACTGATCATGCACTGATCACGTGGCTATCATGCTCTGCTCACGTGGCTGATCATGCAATGATCACGTAGCAACCATGTACTGGTCACGTGACTGATCATGCACTGATCACGTAATTGATCCTGCACTGATCACGTGGCTCATCATGCACTGATCACGTGGCTGATCACACATGTATCACGTGACTGATCATGCACTGATCACGTGGCTCTCATGCACTGATCACGTGGCTATCATGCACTGATCACGTGGCTATCATGCACTGATCACGTGGCTGATCATGCAATGATCACGTAGCTACCATGCACTGATCACGTGACTGATCATGCACTGATCACGTAATTGATCATGCACTGATCACGTGGCTGATCATGCACTGATCCGTGGCTGATCATGCACGATCACGTGACTGATCATGCACTGATCACGTGACTGATCATGCACTGATCACGTGACTATCATGCACTGATCACGTGGATATCATGCACTGATCACGTGGCTGATCACACACGTATCACGTGACTGATCATGCACTGATCACGTGGCTATCATGCACTGATCACGTGGCTATCATGCACTGATCACGTGGCTGATCATGCAATGATCACGTAGCTATCATGCACTGGTCACGTGACTGATCATGCACTGATCACGTAATTGATCATGCACTGATCACGTGACTGATCATGCACTGATCACGTGACTGATCATGCACTGATCACGTGACTGATCATGCACTGATCACGTGGCTATCATGCACTGATCACGTGGCTGATCATGCACTGATCACGCAGCTACCATGTACTGATCACATGACTGATCATGCACTGATCACATAATTGATCATGCACTGATCACGTGGCTTATCATGCACTGATCATGTGCTGATCATGTTTGGTGTCACACACTGATCATGTGCCTCTGGAGGCAATGAACATAGAGCTGAGTAGGCAGGAATCAGTCAGCAGGCTATAATCATGGAACTCAGCTCTGAGAAATCATACTGCTCAGCTGGCAATAATCAAGTAGATGAGCAGGCAGGAATTACGCAGCACAGGTGGCAATTGTCAAGCAGATGACAGGCAGGAATCGTGCAGCTCAGCTGGCAATTGTCAAGCAGATGAGCAGACAGTAATCACGCAGCTCAGCAGGCCCTGATCACGTGACTGAGCATGCACTGATCACGTGGCTGATCACACACTGATCACGTGACTGATCATGCACTGATCACGTGACTGATCATGCACTGATCACGTGGCTGATCATGCACTGATCACGTGACTGATCATGCACTGATCACGTGACTGATCATGCACTGATCACGTGGCTATCATGCACTGATCACGTGGCTGATCATGCACTGATCACGTGGCTGATCATGCACTGATCACATGACTGATCATGCACTGATCACGTGACTGATCATGCACTGATCACGTGGCTATCATGCACTACTCACGTGGCTGATCATGCAATGATCATGTAGCTACCATGTACTGGTCACGTGACTGATCATACACCCATCAGGTGACTGATCATGCACTGATCACGTGGCTGATCATGCACTGATCACCTGACTGATCATGCACTGATCACGTGACAAATCATGCACTGATCACATGGCTATCATGAACTGATCACGTGGCTGATCATGCACTGATCACGTGGCTGATCATGCACTGATACCGTGACTGAGCATGGACTGATCACATGACTATCATGTAGTGATCACGTGACTTAATGGCGCTGATCATGTGACTGATCATGCGCTGATCATGTTTGCTATCATACACTGATCATGTGCCTCTGGAGGCAATAAACAAAGAGCTGAGTAGGCACGAATCAAACAGTCAGCAGGCAATAATCATGGAACTCAGCTGTGAGGAATCATGCTGCTCAGCTGGCAATAATCAAGCAGCTGAGCAGGCAGGAATTACGCAGCACAGCTGGCAATTGTCAAGCAGATGACAGGCAGGAATCATGCAGCTCAGCTGGCAATTTTCAAGCAGATGAGCAGACAGTAATCACGCAGCTCAGCAGGCCCTTATCACGTGACTGAGCATGCACTGTTCACGTGGCTGATCATACACTGATCACGTGATGATCATGCACTGATCACTTGGATATCTTGCACTGATCACGTGGCTGATCATACACTGTTCACGTGTCTGACCATGCACTGATCACGTGGCTGATCATACACTGCTCAGGTAACTGATCATGCACTGATCACGTGGCTATCATGCACTGATCACGTGGCTGAACATGCACTGTTCACGAGGCTGATCACACACCTGTCACGTGACATATCATGGACTGATCACGTGGCTGATCATACTCTGCTCATGTAACTGATCATGCGCACATCACGTGGCTATCATGCACTGCTCACGTGGCTCGTCATGGAATGATCACGTAGCTACCATATACTGGTCACGTGACTGATCATGCACAGATCACGTAAATGATCATGCACTGTTCACGTGACTGATCATGTACTGATCACGTGACTGATCATGCACTGATCACGTGGCTATCATGCACTGCTCACGTGGCTGATCATGCAATGATCACGTAGCAACCATGTACTGGTCACGTGACTGATCATGCACTGATCACGTAATTGATCATGCACTGATCACGTGGCTCATCATGCACTGATCACGTGGCTGATCACACATGTATCACGTGATGATCATGCACTGATCACGTGGCTATCATGCACTGATCACGTGGCTATCATGCACTGATCACGTGGCTATCATGCACTGATCACGTGGCTGATCATGCACTGATCACGTAGCTATCATGCACTGATCACGTGACTGATCATGCACTGATCACGTGGCTATCATGCACTGATCACGTGGCTGATCATGCAATGATCACGTAGCTACCATGTACTGGTCACGTGACTGATCATGCACTGATCACGTAATTGATCATGCACTGATCGTGGCTGATCATGCACTGATCACGTGGCTGATCATGCACTGATCACGTGACTGATCATGCACTGATCACGTGACTGATCATGTGCTGATCATGTTTGGTATCATACACTGATCATGTGCCTCTGGAGGCAATGAACAAAGAGCTGAGTAGGCACGAATCAGTCAGCAGGCTATAATCATGGAACTCAGCTGTGAGAAATCATGCTGCTCAGCTGGCAATAATCAAGCAGCTGAGCAGGCAGGAATTACGCAGCACAGCTGGCAATTGTCAAGCAGATGACAGGCAGGAATCGTGCAGCTCAGCTGGCAATTGTCAAGCAGATGAGCAGACAGTAATCACGCAGCTCAGCAGGCCCTGATCACGTGACTGAGCATGCACTGTTCACGTGGCTGATCACACACTGATCACGTGACTGATCATGCACTGATCACGTGGCTATCATGCACTGATCACGTGGCTGATCATGCACTGATCACGTGGCTGATCATGCACTGATCACGTGGCTGATCATGCACTGATCACGTGGCTATCATGCACTGATCACGTGGCTGATCATGCACTGATCACGTGGCTGATCACACACTGTCACGTGACATATCATGCACTGATCACGTGGCACTCATGCACTGATCACGTGGCTGATCATACACTGATCACGTAACTCATCATGCACACATCACGTGGCTATCATGCACTGCTCACGTGGCTGTCATGGAATGATCACGTAGCTACCATATACTGGTCACGTGACTGATCATGCACTGATCACGTCAATGATCATGCACTGATCACGTGACTGATCATGCACTGATCACGTGACTGATCATGCACTGATCACGTGGCTGATCATGCACTGATCACGTGGCTGATCATGCACTGATCACGTGGCTGATCATGCACTGATCACGTGACTGATCATGCACTGATCACGTGACTGATCATGCACTGATCACGTGGCTATCATGCACTGATCACGTGGCTGATCATGCACTGATCACGTGACTGATCATGCACTGATCACGTGACTGATCATGCACTGATCACGTGACTGATCATGCACTGATCACGTGGCTATCATGCACTGATCACGTGGCTATCATGCACTGATCACGTGGCTGATCACACACGTATCACGTGACTGATCATGCACTGATCACGTGACTATCATGCACTGATCACGTGGCTATCATGCACTGATCACGTGGCTGATCATGCAATGATCACGTAGCTACCATGCACTGGTCACGTGACTGATCATGCACTGATCACGTAATTGATCATGCACTGATCACGTGACTGATCATGCACTGATCACGTAACTGATCATGCACTGATCACGTGACTGATCATGCACTGATCACGTGACTGATCATGCACTGATCACGCAGCTACCATGTACTGATCACATGACTGATCATGCACTGATCACATAATTGATCATGCACTGATCACGTGGCTTATCATGCACTGATCATGTGACTGATCATGTGCTGATCATGTTTTGTGTCATACACTGATCATGTGCCTCTGGAGGCAATGAACATAGAGCTGAGTAGGCAGGAATCAGTCAAAAGGCTATAATCATGGAACTCAGCTCTAAGAAATCATGCTGCTCAGCTGGCAATAATCAAGTAGCTGAGCAGACAGGAATTACGCAGCACAGCTGGCATTGTCAAGCAGATGACAGGCAGGAATCGTGCAGCTCAGCTGGAAATTGTCAAGCAGATGAGCAGACAGTAATCACGCAGCTCAGCAGGCCCTGATCACGTGACTGAGCATGCACTGTTCACGTGGCTGATCACACACTGATCACGTGACTGATCATGCACTGATCACGTGACTGATCATGCACTGATCACGTGGCTATCATGCACTGATCACGTGGCTGATCATGCACTGATCACGGGACTGATCATGCACTGATCACGGCGCTATCATGCACTGACTACATGACTCCACATGCACTGATCACGTGGATGATCATGCACTGATCACGTGACTGATCATGCACTGATCACGTGGCTGATCATACACTGATCACGTAACTGATCATGCACTGATCACGTGACTGATCATGCACTGATCACGTGGCTATCATGCACTGATCACGTGGCTGACATACACTGATCACGTACCTGATCATGCACTGATCACGTGGCTGATCATGCACTGATCACGTGACTGATCATGCACTGATCACGTGTCTGATCATGCACTGATCACGTGGCTATCATGCACTGCTCACGTGGCTGATCATGCATGATCACGCAGCTACCATGTACTGGTCACATGACTGATCATGCACTGATCACGTGACTGATCATGCACTGATCACGTGGCTATCATGCACTACTCACGTGGCTGATCATGCAATGATCATGTAGCTACCATGTACAGGTCACGTGAATGATCATACACCCATCAGGTGACTGATCATGCACTGATCACGTGGCTATCATGCACTGATCACGAGACTGATCATGCACTGATCACGTCTATATCATGCACTGATCACATGACTGCCCATGCACTGATCACGTGGATGATCATACACTAATCATGTGACAGATCATGCACTGATCACGTGGCTGATCATGCACTGATACCGTGACTGAGCATGGACTGATCACATGACTATCATGTAGTGATCACGTGACTTAATGGCGCTGATCATGTGACTGATCATGCGCTGATCATGTTTGCTATCATACACTGATCATGTGCCTCTGGAGGCAATAAACAAAGAGCTGTGTAGGCACGAATCAGACAGTCAGCAGGCAATAATCATGGAACTCAGCTGTGAGGAATCTTGCTGCTCAGCTGGCAATAATCAAGCAGCTGAGCAGGCAGGAATTACGCAGCACAGCTGGCAATTGTCAAGCAGATGACAGGCAGGAATCGTGCAGCTCAGCTGGCAATTGTCAAGCAGATGAGCAGACAGTAATCACGCAGCTCAGCAGGCCCTGATCACGTGACTGAGCATGCACTGTTCACGTGGCTGATCATACACTGATCACGTGATTGATCATGCACTGATCACTTGGATATCATGCACTGATCACGTGGCTGATCATACACTGTTCACGTGTCTGACCATGCACTGATCACTTGGCTGATCATACACTGCCCACGTAACTGATCATGCACTGATCACGTGGCTATCATGCACTGATCACGTGGCTGAACATGCACTGTTCACGTGGCTGATCACACACCTGTCACGTGACATATCATGCACTGATCACGTGGCTGATCATACACTGATCACGTAACTGATCATGCACACATCACGTGGCTATCATGCACTGCTCACGTGGCTGATCATGGAATGATCACGTAGCTACCATATACTGGTCACGTGACTGATCATGCACTGATCACGTAAATGATCATGCACTGATCACGTGACTGATCATGCACTGATCACGTGACTGATCATGCACTGATCACGTGGCTGATCATGCACTGATCACGTGGCTGATCATGCACTGATCACGTGGCTGATCATGCACTGATCACGTGGCTGATCATGCACTGATCACGTGACTGATCATGCACTGATCACGTGACTGATCATGCACTGATCACGTGGCTATCATGCACTGATCACGTGGCTGATCATGCACTGATCACGTGGCTGATCATGCACTGATCACGTGACTGATCATGCACTGATCACGTGACTGATCATGCACTGATCACGTGACTGATCATGCACTGATCACGTGGCTATCATGCACTGATCACGTGGCTATCATGCACTGATCACGTGGCTGATCACACACGTATCACGTGACTGATCATGCACTGATCACGTGGCTATCATGCACTGATCACGTGGCTGATCATGCACTGATCACGTGACTGATCATGCACTGATCACGTGACTGATCATGCACTGATCACGTGGCTGATCATGCACTGATCACGTGGCTATCATGCACTGATCACGTGGCTGATCATGCACTGATCACGTGACTGATCATGCACTGATCACGTGGCTGATCATGCACTGATCACGTGACTGATCATGCACTGATCACGTGACTGATCATGCACTGATCACGTGGCTATCATGCACTGATCACGTGGCTGATCATGCATGATCACGCAGCTACCATGCACTGATCACGTGACTGATCATGCACTGATCACGTGACTGATCATGCACTGATCACGTGGCTATCATGCACTGATCACGTGGCTGATCATGCACTGATCACGTAGCTACCATGTACTGGTCACGTGACTGATCATGCACTGATCACGTGACTGATCATGCACTGATCACGTGGCTGATCATGCACTGATCACGTGGCTGATCATGCACTGATCACGTGGCTGATCATGCACTGATCACGTGGCTATCATGCACTGATCACGTGGCTGATCATGCACTGATCACGTGCCTGATCATGCACTGATCACATGACTGATCATGCACTGATCACGTGACTGATCATGCACTGATCACGTGGCTATCATGCACTACTCACGTGGCTGATCATGCAATGATCATGTAGCTACCATGTACTGGTCACGTGACTGATCATACACCCATCAGGTGACTGATCATGCACTGATCACGTGGCTGATCATGCACTGATCACCTGCCTGATCATGCACTGATCACGTGACTGATCATGCACTGATCACAGCTATCATGCACTGATCACTGGCTGATCATGCACTGATCACGTGGCTGATCATGCACTGATACCGTGACTGAGCATGGACTGATCACATGACTATCATGTAGTGATCACGTGACTTAATGGCTCTGATCATGTGACTGATCATGCGCTGATCATGTTTGCTATCATACACTGATCATTTGCCTCTGGAGGCAATAAACAAAGAGCTGAGTAGGCACGAATCAAACAGTCAGCAGGCAATAATCATGGAACTCAGCTGTGAGGAATCATGCTGCTTAGCTGGCAATAATCAAGCAGCTGAGCAGGCAGGAATTACGCAGCACACCTAGCAATTTTCAAGCAGATGACAGGCAGGAATCCTGCAGCTCTGCTGGCAATTGTCAAGCAGATGAGCAGACAGTAATCACGCAGCTCAGCAGGCCCTTATCACGTGACTGAGCATGCACTATTAACGTGGCTGATCATACACTGATCACGTGATGATCATGCACTGATCACTTGGATATCATGCACTGATCACGTGGCTGATCATACACTGTTCACGTGTCTGACCATGCACTGATCACGTGGCTGATCATACACTGCTCAGGTAACTGATCATGCACTGATCACGTGGCTATCATGCACTGATCACGTGGCTGAACATGCACTGTTCACGTGGCTGATCACACACCTGTCAGGTGACATATCATGCACTGATCACGTGGCACTCATGCACTGATCACGTGGCTGATCATACTCTGCTCACGTAACTGATCATGCACACATCACGTGGCTATCATGCACTGCTCACGTGGCTCGTCATGGAATGATCACGTAGCTACCATATACTGGTCACGTGACTGATCATGCACAGATCACGTAAATGATCACGCACTGTTCACGTGACTGATCATGTACTGATCACGTGACTGATCATGCACTGATCACGTGGCTGATCATGCACTGATCACGTGGCTGATCATGCACTGATCACGGGACTGATCATGCACTGATCACGGGCTGATCATGCACTGATCACATGACTGATCATGCACTGATCACGTGGCTGATCATGCACTGATCACGTGGCTGATCATGCACTGATCACGTGACTGATCATGCACTGATCACGTGACTGATCATGCACTGATCACGTGGCTATCATGCACTGATCACGTGGCTGATCATGCGATGATCACGCAGCTATCATGCACTGATCACATGACTGATCATGCACTGATCACGTGACTGATCATGCACTGATCACGTGGCTATCATGCACTGATCACGTGGCTGATCATGCAATGATCACGTAGCTACCATGTACTGATCACGTGACTGATCATGCACTGATCACGTGACTGATCATGCACTGATCACGTGGCTGATCATGCACTGATCACGTGGCTGATCATGCACTGATCACGTGGCTGATCATGCACTGATCACGTGACTGATCATGCACTGATCACGTGACTGATCATGCACTGATCACGTGGCTATCATGCACTGATCACGTGGCTGATCATGCACTGATCACGTGACTGATCATGCACTGATCACGTGGCTATCATGCACTGATCACGTGGCTGATCATGCACTGATCACGTGACTGATCATGCACTGATCACGGCACTATCATGCACTGATCACATGACTGATCATGCACTGATCACGTGGATGATCATGCACTGATCACGTGGCTATCATGCACTGATCACGTGGCTGATCATGCACTGATCACGTGACTGATCATGCACTGATCACGTGGCTATCATGCACTGATCACGTGGCTGATCATGCACTGATCACGTGACTGATCATGCACTGATCACGTGGCTGATCATGCACTGATCACGTGACTGATCATGCACTGATCACGGGCTATCATGCACTGATCACATGACTGACATGCACTGATCACGTGGCTGATCATGCACTGATCACGTGACTGATCATGCACTGATCACGTGGCTGATCATGCACTGATCACGTGGCTGATCATGCACTGATCACGTGGCTATCATGCACTGATCACGTGGCTGATCATGCACTGATCACGTAGCTATCATGCACTGATCACGTGGCTGATCATACACTGATCACGTGTCTGATCATGCACTGATCACGTGGCTGATCATGCACTGATCACGTAACTGATCATGCACTGATCACGTGGCTATCATGCACTGATCACGTGGCTGATCATGCACTGATCACGTGGCTGATCACACACTGTCACGTGACATATCATGCACTGATCACGTGGCATCATGCACTGATCACGTGGCTGATCATACACTGATCACGTGACTGATCATGCACTGATCACGTGGCTATCATGCACTGATCACGTGGCTGTCATGCAATGATCACGTAGCTACCATATACTGGTCACGTGACTGATCATGCACTGATCACGTAAATGATCATGCACTGATCACGTGACTGATCATGCACTGATCACGTGACTGATCATGCACTGATCACGTGGCTGATCATGCACTGATCACGTGGCTGATCATGCACTGATCACGTGACTGATCATGCACTGATCACGTGACTGATCATGCACTGATCACGTGGCTATCATGCACTGATCACGTGGCTGATCATGCACTGATCACGTAGCTATCATGCACTGATCACGTGACTGATCATGCACTGATCACGTGGCTGATCATGCACTGATCACGTGGCTGATCATGCACTGATCACGTGGCTGATCATGCACTGATCACGTGACTGATCATGCACTGATCACGTGGCTATCATGCACTGATCACGTGGCTGATCATGCACTGATCACGTGGCTGATCATGCACTGATCACATGACTGATCATGCACTGATCACGTGACTGATCATGCACTGATCACGTGGCTATCATGCACTGATCACGTGGCTGATCATGCACTGATCACGTGTAGCATGTACTGGTCACGTGACTGATCATGCACTGATCACGTGACTGATCATGCACTGATCACGTGGCTATCATGCACTGATCACGTGGCTGATCATGCACTGATCACGTGCCTGATCATGCACTGATCACGTGAATGATCATGCACTGATCACGTGGCTATCATGCACTGATCACGTGGCTATCATGCACTGATCACGTGGCTGATCACACACTGATCACGTGACTGATCATGCACTGATCACGTGACTGATCATGCACTGATCACGTGGCTGATCATGCACTGATCACGCAGCTACCATGTACTGATCACATGACTGATCATGCACTGATCACATAATTGATCATGCACTGATCACGTGGCTTATCATGCATTGATCATGTGACTGATCATGTGCTGATCATGTTTGGTGTCATACACTGATCATGTGCCTCTGGAGGCAATGAACAAAGAGCTGAGTAGGCAGGAATCAGTCAGCAGGCTATAATCATGGAACTCAGCTCTGAGAAATCATGCTGCTCAGCTGGCAATAATCAAGCAGATGAGCAGGCAGGAATTACGCAGCACAGGTGGCAATTGTCAAGCAGATGACAGGCAGGAATCGTGCAGCTCAGCTGGCAATTGTCAAGCAGATGAGCAGACAGTAATCACGCAGCTCAGCAGGCCCTGATCACGTGACTGAGCATGCACTGTTCACGTGGCTGATCATACACCGATCACATGACTGATCATGCACTGATCACGTGACTGATCATGCACTGATCACGTGGCTGATCATGCACTGATCACGTGGCTGATCATGCACTGATCACGTGGCTGATCATACACTGATCACGGGACTGATCATGCACTGATCACGGCGCTATCATGCACTGACTACATGACTGACATGCACTGATCACGTGGCTGATCATGCACTGATCACGTGACTGATCATGCACTGATCACGTGGCTGATCATGCACTGATCACGTGGCTGATCATGCACTGATCACGTGGCTATCATGCACTGCTCACGTGGCTGATCAGGCAATGATCATATAGCTACCATGTACTGGTCACGTGAATGATCATACACCCATCAGGTGACAGATCATGCACTGATCACGTAATTGATCATGCACTGATCATGTGGCTGATCAGGCACTGATCACGTGGCTGATCATCCACTGATCACGTGACTGATCATGCACTGATCACGTGACTGATCATGCACTGATCACGTGGCTGTTCACACATGTATCACGTGACAGATCATGCACTGATCACGTGGCTCATCATGCACTTATCACGTGGCTGATCATGCACTGATCACGTGGCTGATCATGCACTGATCACGTGACTGATCATGCACTGATCTCGTGTCTGATCATGCACTGATCACGTGGCTAACATGCACTGATTCCGTGACTGATCATGCAGTGATCACGTGGCTATCATGCACTACTCACGTGGCTGATCATGTAATGTTCATGTAACTACCATGTACAGGTCACGTGAATGATCATACACCCATCAGGTGACTGATCATGCACTGATCACGTGGCTGTCATGCACTGATCACGAGACTGATCATGCACTGATCACATCTATATCATGCACTGATCACATGACTGCCCATGCACTGATCACGTGGATGATCATACACTAATCATGTGACAGATCATGCACTGATCACGTGGCTGATCATGCACTGATACTGTGACTGAGCATGGACTGATCACATGACTATCATGTAGTGATCACGTGACTTAATGGCTCTGATCATGTGACTGATCATGAGCTGATCATGTTTGCTATCATACACTGATCATGTGCCTCTGGAGGCAATAAACAAAGAGCTGAGTAGGCACGAATCAAACAGTCAGCAGGCAATAATCATGGAACTCAGGTGTGAGGAATCATGCTGCTCAGCTGGCAATAATCAAGCAGCTGAGCAGGCAGGAATTACGCAGCACAGCTGGCAATTGTCAAGCAGATGACAGGAAGGAATCGTGCAGCACAGCTGGCAATTGTCAAGCAGATGAGCAGACAGTAATCACGCAGCTCAGCAGGCCCTGATCACGTGACTGACAATGCACTGTTCACGTGGCTGAACATAAACTGATCACGTGATTGATCATGCACTGATCAATTGGATATCATGCACTGATCACGTGGCTGATCATACACTGTTCACGTGTCTGACCATGCACTGATCACTTGGCTGGACATACACTGATCACGTGCCTGGTCATGCACTGATCACGTGGCTGATCATGCACTTATCATTTGGCTGATCATGCACAGATCACGTAAATGATCACGCACTGTTCACGTGACTGATCATGTAATGATCACGTGATTGATCATGCACTGATCTCGTGGCTATCATGCACTGATCACGTGGCTGAACATGCACTGTTCACGTGGCTGATCACACACCTGTCACGTGACATAACATGCACTGATCACGTGGCACTCATGCACTGATCACGTGGCTGATCATACTCTGCTCACGTAACTGATCATGCACTGATCACGTGGCTATCATGCACTTCTCACGTGGCTCGTCATGGAATGATCACGTAACTACCATATACTGGTAATGTGACTGATCATGCACAGATCATGTAAATGATCATGCACTGTTCACGTGACTGATCATGTACTGATTACGTGACTGATCATGCACTGATCACGTGGCTATCATGCTCTGCTCACGTGGCTGATCATGCAAGGATCACGTAGCAACCATGTACTGGTCACGTGACTGATCATGCACTGATCATGTAATTGATCCTGCACTGATCACGTGGTTCATCATGCACTGATCACGTGGCTGATCACACATGTATCACGTGACTGATCATGCACTGATCACGTGGCTCTCATGCACTTCTCACGTGGCTAGTCATGGAATGATCACGTAACTACCATATACTGGTAATGTGACTGATCATCCACTGATCAGTTGGCTATCATGCACTTATTAGTTGGCTGATCATACACTGATCACGTGACTGATAATGCACTGATCATCTGGCTATCGTGCACTCATTACCTGGCTATCGTGCACTGATCACGTGGTTGATCATACACTGATCACGAGACTGATCATGCACTGATCACGTCTATATCATGCACTGATCACATGACTGCCCATGCACTGATCACCCGGATGATCATACACTGATCATGCGACAGATCATGCACTGATCACGTGGCTATCATGCACTGCTCACGCGGCTGTTCTAGCAATGATCACGTAGCTACCATATGCTGGTCACGTGAGTGATCATGCACTGATCACGTAATTGATCATGCACTGATCAGGTGACTTATCATGCACTGTTAACGTGAGTGATCATGCACTGATCACGTGACTGATCATGCAGTGATCTCGTGGCTATCATGCACGGCTCATGTGGCTGATCATGCAATGATCACCTAGCTACCATATACTGGTCACGTGACTGATCATGCACTGATCAGGTAATTGATCATGCACTGATCATGTGGCTGATCATGCACTGATCACGTGGCTGATCATCCACTGATCACGTGACTGATCATGCACTGATCACGTGGCTATCATGCACTGATCACTTGGCTGGTCATACACTGATCACGTGCCTTTTCATGCACAGATTACATGACTGATCATGCACTGATCACGTGACTGATCATGCACTGATCACGTGGCTATCATGCACTGTTCACGTGGCTGATCATGCAATGATCATGTAGCTACCATGTACCGGTGAGGTGACTGATCATACACCCATCAGGTGACGGATCATGCACTGATCACGTGGCTATCATGCACTGTTCACGTGGCTTATCATACACTGATCACCTGCGTGGTCATATGCAGATCACATGAATAATCATGAAGTGATCACGTGGCTATCCTGCACTGATCACGTGGCTATCATGCACTGATCACGTGGTTATCATGCACTGATCACGTGGCTGATCATGCAAGGATCACGTAGCAACCATGTACTGGTCACGTGACTGATCATGCACTGATCACGTAATTGATCCTGCACTGATCACGTGGCTGATCATACACTGATCACGTGACTGATCATGCACTGATCACGTGACTGATCATGCACTGATCACGTGGCTATCATGCACTGATCACTTGGCTGGTCATACACTGATCACATGACTGATCATGCACTGTTCACATGACTGATCATGTACTGATCATGTGACTGATCATGCACTGATCACGTAATTGATCATGCACTGATCACGTGGCTGATCATGCAATGATCACGTGACTGACCATGCACTGATCACGTGATGGATCCTTCACTGATCAGTTGGCTATCATGCACTTATTACTTATCTGATCACACACTGATCACGTGACTGATAATGCACTGATCATCTGGCTATCGTGCACTCATTACCTGGCTATCGTGCACTGATCACGTGGTTGATCATACACTGATCACGAGACTGATCATGCACTGATCACGTCTATATCATGCACTGATCACATGACTGCCCATGCACTGATCACCCGGATGATCATACACTGATCATGCGACAGATCATGCACTGATCACGTGGCTATCATGCAGTGCTCACGCGGCTGTTCATGCAATGATCACGTAGCTACCATGTACTGGTCACGTGAGTTATCATGCACTGATCACGTAATTGATCATGCACTGATCAGGTGACTTATCATGCACTGTTAACGTGAGTGATCATGCACTGATCACGTGACTGATCATGCACTGATCTCGTGGCTATCATGCACGGATCATGTGGCTGATCATGCAATGATCACCTAGCTACCATATACTGGTCACGTACCTGATCATGCACTGATCACATAATTGATCATGCACTGATCACGTGACTGCTCATGCAGTGATCACGTGGCTATCATGCACTGATCACTTGGCTGGTCATACACTGATCACGTGCCTGGTCATGCACAGATTACCTGACTGATCATGCACTGAACACGTGACTGATCATACACTGATCACGTAACTATCATGCACTACTCACGTGGCTGATCATGCAATGATCATGCATCTACCATGTACCAGTCAGGTGACTGATCATACACCCATCAGGTGACGGATCATGCACTGATCACGTGGCTATCACGCACTGTTCACGTGGCTGATCATACACTGATCACCTTCCTGGTCATGCACAGATCACGTGACAAATCATGAACTGATCACATAGCTATCATGAACTGATCACCTGGCTGATCATGCACTTATCACTTGGCTGATCATGCACTGATACCGTGACTGAGCATGGACTGATCACATGACTATCATGTAGTGATCACGTGACTTAATGGCTCTGATCGTGTGACTGATCATGCGCTGATCATGTTTGCTATCATACACTGATCATGTGCCTCTGGAGGCAATAAACAAAGAGCTGAGTAGGCACGAATCAAACAGTCAGCAGGCAATAATCATGGAACTCAGGTGATAGGATTCATGCTGCTCAGCTGGCAATAATCAAGCAGCTGAGCAGGCAGGAATTACACAGCACAGCTGGCAATTGTCAAGCAGATGACAGGCAGGAATCATGCAGCTCAGCTGGCAATTGTCAAGCAGATGAGCAGACAGTAATCACGCAGCTCAGCAGGCCTGATCACGTGACTGAGCATGCACTGTTCACGTGGCTGATCATACACTGATCACGTGGCTGATCATACACTGCTCACGTAAGTGATCATGCACTGATCACGTGGCTATCATGCACTGATCACGTGGCTGAACATGCACTGTTCACGTGGCTGATCACACACCTGTCACGTGACATAACATGCACTGATCACGTGGCACTCATGCACTGATCACGTGGCTGATCATACTCTGCTCACGTAACTGATCATGCACACATCACGTGGCTAACATGCACTGCTCACGTGGCTCGTCATGGAATGATCACGTAGCTACCATATACTCTTCAGGTGACTGATCATGCACAGATCACATCAATGATCATGCACTGTTCATGTGACTGATCATGTACTGATCCTGTGACTGTTCATGCACTGATCACGTGGCTATCATGCTCTGCTCATGTGGCTGATCATGCAACGATCACATAGCAACAATGTACTGGTCACGTGACTGATCATGCACTGATCACGTAATTGATCCTGCACTGATCACGTGGCTCATCATGCACTGATCACGTGGCTGATCACACATGTATCACGTGACTGATCATGCACTGATCACGTGGCTCTCATGCACTGATCACGTGGCTGTCATGCACTGATCACGTGGATATCATGCACTGATCACGTGGCTGATCACACACGTATCACATGACTGATCATGCACTGATTACGTGGCTATCAACCACGGATGACGTGGCTATCATGCACTGATCACGTGGCTTATCAGGCAATGATCACGTAGCTACCATGTACTGGTCACGTGACTGATCAAGCACTGATCACGTAATTGATCATGCACTGATCATCTGGCTGATCATGCACTGATCACATGGCTGATCATACACTGATCACATAACTGATCATGCACTGATCACGTGACTGATCATGCACTGATCACGTGGCTATCATGCACTGATCTCTTGGCTGGACATATACTGATCACATGCCTGGTCATGCACTGATCACGTGGCTGATCATGCACTGATCACGTGACTGATCATGCACTGATCTCGTGTCTGATCATGCACTGATCACGTGGCTATCATGCACTGCTCACGTGGGTGATCATGCGATGATCACGCAGCTACCATGTACTGATCACATGACTGATCATTCACTGATCACGTGACTGATCATGCACTGATCAGGTGGCTATCATGCACTGATCACGAGACTGATCATGCACTGTTCACGTCTATACCATGCACTGATCACATGACTGCCTATGCACTGATCACGTGGATGATCATACACTAATCTTGTGACAGATCATGCACTGATCACGTGGCTGATCATGCACTGATACCGTGAGTGAGCATGGACTGATCACATGACTATCATGTAGTGATCATGTGACTTAATGGCGCTGATCATGTGACTGATCATGCGCTGATCATGTTTGCTATCATACAGTGATCATGTGCCTCTTGAGGCAATAAACAAAGAGCTGAGTAGGCACGAATCAAACAGTCAGCAGGCAATAATCATGGAACTCAGCTGTGAGGAATCATGCTGCTCAGCTGGCAATAATCAAGCAGCTGAGCAGGCAGGAATTACGCAGCACAGCTGGCAATTGTCAAGCAGATGTCAGGCAGGAATAATGCAGCTCAGCTGGCAATTGTCAAGCAGATGAGCAGACAGTAATCACGCAGCTCAGCAGGCCCTAATCACGTGACTGAGCATGCACTGTCACGTGGCTGATCATACACGGATCACGTGATGATCATGCACTGATACTTGGATATCATGCACTGATAACGTGGCTGATCATACACTGTTCACGTGTCTGACCATGCACAGATCACGTGGCTGATCATACACTGCTCACGTAACTGATCATGCACTGATCACGTGGCTATCATGCACTGATCACGTGGCTGAACATGCACTGTTCACGTGGCTAATCACACACCTGTCACGTGAGATAACATGCACTGATCACGTGGCACACATGCACTGATTACGTGGCTGATCATACTCTGCTCACGTAACTGATCATGCACACATCACGTGGCTATCATGCACTGCTCACGTGGCTCGTCATGGAATGGTCACGTAGCTACCATATACTGGTAACGTGACTGATCATGCAAAGATCACGTAAATGATCAGGCACTGTTCAAGTGACTGATCATGTACTGATCACGTGACTGATCATGCCCTGATCACGTGGCTATCATGCTCTGCTCACGTGGCTGATCAAGCAACGATCACGTAGCAACCATGTACTGGTCACGTGACTGATCATGCACTGATCACGTAATTGATGCTGCACTGATCACGTGGCTCATCATGCACTGATCACGTGGCTGATCACACATGTATCACGTGACTGATCATGCACTGATCACGTGGCTCTCATGCACTGATCACGTGGCTGTCATGCACTGATCACCTAATTGATCATGCATTGATCATGTGACTGATCTTGTGCTGATCATGTTTGGTGTCACACACTGATCATGTGCCTCTGGAGGCAATGAACATAGAGCTGAGTAGGCAGGAATCAGTCAGCAGGCTATAATCATGGAACTCAGCTCTGAGAAATCATGCTGCTAAGCTGGCAATAATCAAGTAGATGAGCAGGCAGTCATTACGCAGCACAGGTGGCAATTGTCAAGGAGATGACAGGCAGGAATCGTGCCGCTCAGCTGGAAATTGTCAAGCAGATGAGCAGACAGTAAACACGCAGCTCAGCAGGCCCGGATCACGTGACTGAGCATGCACTGTTCACGTGGCTGATCACACACCTATCACGTGACTGATCATGCACTGATCATGTGACTGATCATGCCCTGATCATATGACTGATCATGCACTGATCACGTAGCTATCTTGCACTGATCACTTGGCTGATCATACACTCATCACGGGACTGATCGTGCACTTATCACGGCGCTATCATGCATTGACTACATGACTCACATGCACTGATCACGTGGATGATCATGCACTGATCACGTGACTGACCATGCACTGATCACGTGGCTATCATGCACTACTCACGTGGCTGATCATGCAATGATCATGTAGCTACCATGTACCGGTGACGTGACTGATCATACACCCATTAGGTGACGGATCATGCACTGATCAGCTCGCTGATCATACACAGATCACCTGCCTGTTCATGCACAGATCACGTGACAAATCATGAACTGATCACATAGCTATTATGAAATGATCACCTGGCTGATCATGCACTGATCACGTGGCTGATCATGCACTAATACCGTGACTGAGCATGGACTGATCACATGACTATCATGTAGTGATCACGTGACTTAATGGCTCTGATCATGTGACTGATCATGCGCTGATCATGTTTGCTATCATACACTGATCATTTGCCTCTGGAGGCAATAAACAAAGGGCTGAGTAGGCACGAATCAAACAGTCAGCAGGCAATAATCATGGAACTCAGGTGTGAGGAATCATGCTGCTCAGCTGGCAATAATCAAGCAGCTGAGCAGGCAGGAATTACGCAGCACAGCTGGCAATTGTCAAGCAGATGAGCAGACAGTTCACGCAGCTCAGCAGGCCCTTATCATGTGACTGAGCAATCAGTATTCACGTGGCTGATCATACACGGATCACGTGATGATCATGCACTGATCACTTGGATATCATGCACTGATCACGTGGTTGATCATACACTGTTCACGTGTCTGACCATGCACTGCTCAGGTAACTGATCATGCACTGATCACGTGGCTATCATGCACTGATCACGTGGCTGAACATGCACTGTTCACGTGGCTGATCACACACCTGTCACGTGACATATCATGCACTGATCACGTGGCACTCATGCACTGATTACGTGGCTGATCATACTCTGCTCACGTAACTGATCATGCACACATCACGTGGCTATCATGCACTGCTCACGTGGCTCGTCATGGAATGATCACGTAGCTACCATATACTGGTCACATGGCTGATCATGCACAGATCACGTCAATGATCATGCACTGTTCACGTGACTGATCATGTACTGATCACGTGACTGATCAAGCACTGATCACGTGGCTATCATGCTCTGCTCACGTGGCTGATCATGCAAGGATCACGTAGCAACCATGTACTGGTTACGTGACTGATCATGCACTGATCACCTAATTGATCCTGCACTGATCACGTGGCTCATCATGCACTGATCACGTGGCTGATCACACATGTATCACGTGACTGATCATGCACTGATCACGTGGCTCTCATGCACTGATCATGTGGCTATCATGCACTGATCACGTGGATATCATGCACTAATCACGTGGCTGATCACGCAATTATCACGTAGCTACCATGTACTGGTCATGTGACTGATCATGCACTGATCACGTAATTGATCCTGCACTGATCACATGGCTCATCACGCACTGATCCGGTGGCTGATCACACACGTATCCCGTGACTGACCATGTACAGATCACGTATATAATCATGAAGTGATCACGTGGCTATCCTGCACTGATCACGTGGATAACATGCACTGATCACGTGGCTGATCACACACGTATCACGTGATTGATCATGCACTGATCACGTGGCTATCATGCACTGATCACGTGTCTATAATGCACTGATAACGTGGCTATCATGCACTGATCACGTGGCTGATCATGCAATGATCACATAGCTACCATGCACTGGTCACGTGGCTGATCATGCACTGATCAGGTAATTGATCATGCACTGATCACGTGACTGATCATGCACAGATCACGTGACTGATCATGCACAGATCACGTGACTGATCATGCACTGATCACGTGGCTATCATGCACTGCTCACGTGGCCTATCATGCAATGATCACGCAGCTACCATGTACTGGTCACATGACTGATCATGCACTGATCACGTGTCTATCATGCACTGATCACTTGACTTGACCTACACTGATCATGTGCCTGGTCATGCACTGATCACGTGGCTGATCATGCACTGATCACGTGACTGATCATGCACTGATCTCGTGTCTGATCATGCACTGATCTCGAGGCTATCATGCACTGCTCACGTGGCTGATCAATCCGTGGTCACGCAGCTACCATGTACTGGTCACATGACTGATCATGCACTGATCATGTGACTGATCATGCAGTGATCACGTGGCTATCATGCACTGATCACGTGGCTGATCATACTCTGCTCGCGTAACTGATCATGCACACATCACGTGGCTATCATGCACTGCTCACGTGGCTCGTCATGGAATGATCACGTAGCTACCATATACTGGTCACGTGACTGATCATGCACTGATCACGTAATTGATCCTGCACTGATCACGTGGCTCATCATGCACTGATCACGTGGCTGATCACACATGTATCACGTGACTGTTCATGCACTGATCACGTGGCTCTCATGCACTGATAATGTGGCTATCATGCACTGATCAAGTAGCTATCATGAACTGACCACGTGCCTGATCACGCAATGATCACGTAGGTACCATGTACTGGTCATGTGACTGATCATGCACTGATCACTTAATTGATCCTGCACTGATCACATGGCTCATCACGCACTGATCCGGTAGCTGACCACACACGTATCACGTGACTGATCATGTACAGATCACGTAAATAATCATGAAGTGATCACGTGGCTATCCTGCACTGATCACGTGGATAACATGCACTGATCACGAGGCTGATCACACACGTATCACGTGAATGATTATGCACTGATCACGTGGCTATCATGCACTGATCACGTGGCTATCATGCACTGATCACGTGGCTGATCATGCAATGATCACGTAGCTACCATGCACTGGTCACGTGACTGATCAGGCACTGATCAGGTAATTGATCATGCACTGATCACGTGACTGATCATGCACAGATCACGTGTCTGATCATGCACAGATCACGTGACTGATCATGCACTGATCACGTGGCTATCATGCACTGCTCACGTGGCTGATCATGCAATCATCACGCAGCTACCATGTACTGGTTACGTGACTGATCATGCACTGATCACATAATTGATCATGCACTGATCACCTGGCTTATCATGCATTGATCATGTGACTGATCATGTTCTGATCATGTTTGGTGTCACACACTGATCATGTGCCTCTGGAGGCAATGAACATAGAGCTGAGTAGGCAGGAATCACTCAGCAGGCTATAATCATGGAACTCAGCTCTAAGAAATCATGCTGCTGAGCTGGCAATAATCAAGTAGATGAGCAGGCAGGAATTACGCAGCACAGGTGGCAATTGTCAAGGAGATGACAGGCAGGAATCGTGCAGCTCAGCTGGAAATTGTCAAGCAGATGAGCAGACAGTAATCACGCAGCTCAGCAGGCCCAGATCACGTGACTGAGAATGCACTGTTCACGGGGTTGATCACACACCTATCACGTGACTGATCATACACTGATCATGTGACTGATCATGCACTGATCACGTGGCTATCAGGCACTGATCACTTGGCTGGACATACACCGGTCACGTGCCTGGTCATGCACTGATCACGTGGCTGATCATGCACTGATCACGTGACTGATCATGCACTGATCTCGTGTCTGATCATGCACTGATCACGAGGCTATCATGCACTGCTCAAGTGGCTGATCATGGGATGTTCACGCAGCTACCATGTACTGGTCACATGACTGATCATGCACTGATCACGTGACTGATCATGCAGTGATCACGTGGCTATCATGCACTACTCACGTGGCTGATCATGCAAGGATCATTTAGCTACCATGTACAGGTCACGTGAATGATCATACACCCATCAGTTGACTGATCATGCACTGATCACATGGCTATCATGCACTGATCACGAGACTGATCATGCACTGATCACGTCTATATCATGCACTGATCACGTGGGTGATCATACACTAATCATGTGACAGATCGTGCACTGATCATGTGGCTGATCATGCACTGATACCGTGACTGAGCAAGGACTGATCACGTGGCTCTCATGCACTTATCACGTGGCTGATCACACATGTATCACGTGACTGATCATGCACTGATCACGTGGCTCTCATGCACTGATAATGTGTCTATCATGCACTGATCACGTGGCTGATCACGCAATGATCACGTAGCTACCATGTACTGGTCATGTGACTGATCATGCACTGATCACGTAATTGATCCTGCACTGATCACATGGCTCATCACGCACTGATCCGGTGGCTGATCACGCACGTATCACGTGACTGACCATGTACAGACCACGAAAATAATCATGAAGTGATCACGTGGCTATCCTGCACTGATCACGTGGATAACATGCACTGATCACGTGGCTGATCACACAGGTATCACGTGAATGATCATGCACTGATCACGTGGCTATCATGCACTGATCATGTGACTATCATGCACTGATCACGTGGCTGATCATGCAATGATCACATAGCTACCATGCACTGGTCACGTGACTGATCATGCACTGATCAGGTAATTGATCATGCACTGATCACGTGACTGATCATGCACAGATCACGTGACTGATCATGCACAGATCACGTGACTGATCATGCACTGATCACGTGACTGATCATGCACTGATCACGTGGCTATCATGCACTGCTCACGTGGCTTATCATGCAATGATCACGCAGTTACAATGTACTGGTCACATGACTGATCATGCACTGATCACATAATTGATCATGCACTGATCACCTGGCTTATCATGCATTGATTATGTGACTGATCATGTGCTGATCATGTTTGGTGTCACACACTGATCATGTGCCTCTGGAGGCAATAAACATAGAGCTGAGTAGGCAGGAATCAGTCAGTAGGCTATAATCATGGAACTCAGCTCTGAGAAATCATGCTGCTCAGCTGGCAATAATCAAGTAGATGAGCAGGCAGGAATTACGCAGCACAGGTGGCAATTGTCAAGGAGATGACAGGCAGGAATCGTGCAGCTCAGCTGGAAATTGTCAAGCAGATGAGCAGACAGTAATCACGCAGCTCAGCAGGCCCTGATCACGTGACTGAGCATGCATTGTTCACGTGGCTGATCACACACCTATCACGTGACTGATCATGCACTGATACCGTGACTGAGCATGGACTGATCACATGACTATCATGTAGTGATCACGTGACTTAATGGCTCTGATCATGTGACTGATCATGCGCTGATCATGTTTGCTATCATACACTGATCATTTACCTCTGGAGGCAATAAACAAAGAGCTGAGTAGGCACGAATCAAACAGTCAGCAGGCAATAATCATGGAAATCAGGTGTGAGAAATCATGCTGCTCAGCTGGCAATAATCAAGCAGCTGAGCAGGCAGGAATTATGCAGCACAGCTGGCAATTGTCAAGCAGATGACAGGCAGGAATCATGCAGCTCAGCTGGCAATTTTCAAGCAGATGAGCAGACAGTAATCACGCAGCTCAGCAGGCCCTTATCACGTCACTGAGCATGCACTATTCACCTGGCTGATCATACACTGATCACGTAATGATCATGCACTGATCACTTGGATATCATGCACTGATCACGTGGCTAGCATGCACTGATCACGTGGCTGAACATGCACTGTTCACGTGGCTGATCACACACCTGTGACGTGACATATCATGCAATGATCACGTGGCACTCATGCACTGATCACGTGGCTGATCATACTCTGCTCACGTAACTGATCATGCACACATCATGTGGCTATCATGCACTGCTCACGTGGCTCGTCATGGAATGATCACGTAGCTACCATATACTGGTCACGTGACTGATCATGCACTGATCACGTATTTGATCCTGCACTGATCACGTGGCTCATCATGCACTGATCACGTGGCTGATCACACATGTATCACGTGACTGGTCATGCACTGATCACGTGGCTCTCATGCACTGATAATGTGGCTATCATGCACTGATCAAGTAGCTATCATGAACTGACCACGTGCCTGATCACGCAATGATCATGTAGGTACCATGTACTGGTCATGTGACTGATCATGCACTGATCACGTAATTGATCCTGCACTGATCTCATGGCTCATCACGCACTGATCCGGTAGCTGACCACACACGTATCACGTGACTGATCATGTACAGATCACGTAAATAATCATGAAGTGATCACGTGGCTATCCTGCACTGATCACGTGGATAACATGCACTGATCACGAGGCTGATCACACACGTATCACGTGGATGATTATGCACTGATCACGTGGCTATCATGCACTGATCACGTGGCTATCATGCACTGATCACGTGGCTGATCATGCAATGATCACGTAGCTACCATGCACTGGTCACGTGACTGATCAGGCACTGATCAGGTAATTGATCATGCACTGATCACGTGACTGATCATGCACAGATCACGTGTCTGATCATGCACAGATCACGTGACTGATCATGCACTGATCACGTGGCTATCATGCACTGCTCACGTGGCTGATCATGCAATCATCACGCAGCTACCATGTACTGGTTACGTGACTGATCATGCACTGATCACATAATTGATCATGCACTGATCACCTGGCTTATCATGCATTGATCATGTGACTGATCATGTTCTGATCATGTTTGGTGTCACACACTGATCATGTGCCTCTGGAGGCAATAAACATAGAGCTGAGTAGGCAGGAATCACTCAGCAGGCTATAATCATGGAACTCAGCTCTAAGAAATCATGCTGCTGAGCTGGCAATAATCAAGTAGATGAGCAGGCAGGAATTACGCAGCACAGGTGGCAATTGTCAAGCAGATGACAGGCAGGCGTCATGCAGGTCAGCTGGCAATTTTCAAGCAGATGAGCAGACAGTAATCACGCAGCTCAGCAGGCCCTGTCACGTGACTGAGCATGCACTATTCACGTGGCTGATCATACACGGATCACGTGATGATCATGCACTGATCACTTGGATATCATGCACTGATCACGTGGTTGATCATACACTGTTCACGTGTCTGACCATGCACTGATCACGTGGCTGATCATACACTGCTCAGGTAACTGATCATGCACTGATCACGTGGCTGAACATGCACTGTTCACGTGGCTGATCACACACCTGTCACGTGACATATCATGCACTGATCACGTGGCTGATCATACTCTGGTCACGTAACTGATCATGCACACATAACGTGGCTATCATGCACTGCTCACGTGGCTCGTCATGGAATGATCACGTAGCTAACATATACTGGTCACCTGACTGATCATGCACACATCACATCAATGATCATGCACTGTTCAAGTGACTGATCATGTACTGATCACGTGACTGATCATGCACTGATCACGTGGCTATCATGCTCTGCTCACGTGGCTGATCATGCAAGGATCACGTAGCAACCATGTACGGGTCACGTGACTGATCATGCACTGATCACGTAATTGATCCTGCACTGATCACGTGGCTCATCATGCACTGATCACGTGGCTGATCACACATGTATCACGTGACTGATCATGCACTGATCACGTGGCTCTCATGCACTGATCATGTGGCTATCATGCACTGATCACGCAGCTATCATGCACTGATCACGTGGCTGATCACGCAATGATCACGTAGCTACCATGTACTGATCACGTAACTGATCATGCACTGATCACATGGCTCATCACGCACTGATCCGGTGGCTGATCACACACGTATCACGTGATTGATCATGTACAGATCACGTAAATAATCATGAAGTGATCACGTGGCTATCCTGCACTGATCACGTGGATAACATGCACTGATCACGTGGCTGATCACACACGTATCACGTGACTGATCATGTACTGATCACGTGGCTATCATGCACTGATCACGTGGCTATCATGCACTGATCACGTGGCTGATCATGCAATGATCACGTAGCTGCCATGCACTGGTCACGTGACTGATCATGCACTGATCAGGTAATTGATCATGCACTGATCATGTGACTGATCATGCACAGATCACGTGACTGATCATGCACAGATCACGTGACTGATCATGCACTGATCACGTGGCTATCATGCACTGCTCACGTGGGTGATCATGCAATGATCACGCAGCTACCATGTACTTGTCACATGACTGATCATGCACTGATCACATAATTGATCATGCACTGATCACCTGGCTTATCATGCATTGATCATGTGACTGATCATGTTCTGATCATGTTTGGTGTCACACACTGATCATGTGCCTCTGGAGGCAATGAACATAGAGCTGAGTAGGCAGGAATCAGTCAGCAGGCTATAATCATGGAATTCACCTCTGAGAAATCATGCTGCTAAGCTGGCAATAATCAAGTAGATGAGCAGGCAGGAATTACGCAGCACAGGTGGCAATTGTCAAGCAACTGACAGGCAGGAATCGTGCAGCTCAGGTGGAAATTGTCAAGCAGATGAGCAGACAGTAATCACGCAGCTCAGCAGGCCCTGATCACGTGACTGAGCATGCACTGTTCACGTGGCTGATCACACACGTATCACGTGACTGATCATGCACTGATCATGTGACTGATCATGCACTGATCACGTGGATATCATGCACTGATCACTTGGCTGGACATACACTGATCACGTGCCTTGTCATGCACTGATCACGTGGCTGATCATGCACTGATCACGTGACTGATCATGCACTGATCTCGTGTCTGATCATGTACTGTTCACGTGGCTATCATGCACTGCTCATGTGGCTGATCATGCGATGTTCACGCAGCTACCATGTACTGGTCACATGACTGATCATGCACTGATCACGTGACTGATCATGCAGTGATCACCTGGCTATCATGCACTACTCACGTGGCTGATCATGCAATGATCATGTAGCTACCATGTACAGGTCACGTGAATGATCATACACGCATCAGGTGACTGATCATGCACTGATCACGTAATTGATCATGCACTGATCAGGTGACTGATAATGCACTGATCACGTGACTGATCATGCACTGATCCCGTGGCTATCATGCGCTGATCACTTGTCTGGTCATACACTGATCATGTGCCTGGTCATGCACAGATTACGTGACTGATCATGCACTGATCACGTGACTGATCATGCACTGATCACGTGCCTATCATGCACTACACACGTGGCTGACCATGCAATGATCATGTAGCTACCATGTACCGGTCAGGTGACTGATCATACACCCATTAAGTGACGGATCATGCACTGATCACGTCGATGATCATACACTGACCACCTGCCTGGTCATGCACAGATCACGTGACAAACCATGAAGTGATCACATAGCTATCATGAAATGATCACATGGCTGATCATGCACTGATCACGTGGCTATCATACACTGATCACGAGACTGATCATGCACTGTTCACGTCTATATCATTCACTGATCACATGACTGCCCGTGCACTGATCACATGGATGATCATACACTAATCTTGTGACAGATCATGCACTGATCACGTGGCTGATCATACACTGTTCTCGTGTGTGACCATGCACTGCTCACGTGGCTGATCATACACTGCTCACGTAACTGATCATGCACTGATCACGTGGCTATCATGCACTGATCACGTGGCTGAACGTGCACTGTTCACGTGGCTGATCACACACCTGTCACGTGACATATCATGCACTGATCACGTGACTGATCATGAACTGATCACGTGGCTGATCATGCACTGATCACCTAATTGATCATGCACTTATCATTTGGCTGATCATGCACTGATCACGTGGCTGATCATACACTGATCACGTGACTGATCATGCACTGAACACGTGACTGATCATGCACTGATCACGTGGCTATCATGCACTGATCACTTGGCTGGTCATACACAGATCATGTAAATGTTCACGCACTGTTTACGTGACTGATCATGTACTGATCACATGACTGATCATGCACTGATCACGTGGCTGATCATGCACTGATCACGTGACTGATCATGCACTGATCACGTGACTGATCATCCACTGATCAGTTGGCTATCATGCACTTATTACTTGGCTGATAATACACTGATCACGTGACTGATAATGCACTGATCATCTGGCTATCGTGCACTCATTACCTGGCTATCGTGCACTGATCACCTGGTTGATCATACACTGATCACGAGACTGATCATGCACTGATCACGTCTATATCATGCACTGATCACATGACTGCCCATGCACTGATCACCCGGATGATCATACACTGATCATGCGACAGATCATGCACTGATCACGTGGCTATCATGCACTGCTCACGCGGCTGTTCATGCAATGATCACGTAGCTACCATATGCTGGTTACGTGAGTGATCATGCACTGATCACGTAATTGATCATGCACTGATCAGGTGACTTATCATGCACTGTTAACGTGAGTGATCATGCAGTGATCACGTGACTGATCATGCACTGATCTCGTGGCTATCATGCGCGGCTCATGTGGCTGATCATGCCATGATCACCTAGCTACAATATACTGGTCACGTGACTGATCATGCATTGATCACGTAATTGACCATGCACTGATCATGTGGCTGATCATGCACTGATCACGTGGCTGATCATCCACTGATCACGTGACTGATCATGCACTGATCACGTGGCTATCATGCACTGATCACTTGGCTGTTCATACACTGTTCATGTGCCTGGTCATGCACAGATTACATGACTGATCATGCACTGAACACGTGACTGATCATGCACTGATCACGTGGCTATCATGCACTACTCACGTGGCTGATTATGCAATGATCATGTAGCTACCATGTACCGGTAAGGTGACTGATCATACACCCATCAGGTGACGGTTCATGCACTGATCACGTGGCTATCATGCACTGTTCACGTGGCTGATCATACACTGATCACCTGCCTGGTCATGTACAGATCACGTGAATAATCATGAAGTGATCACGTGGCTATCCTGCACTGATCACGTGGCTATCATGCACTGATCACGTGGCTGATCACACACGTATCACGTGACTGATCATGCACTGATCACTTGACTGATCATGCACTGCTCACGTGGCTGATCATGCAATGATCACACAGCTACCATGTACTGGTCACATGACTGATCATGCACTGATGACATAATTGATCATGCACTGATCACCTGGCTTTTCATGCATTGATCATGTGACTGATCATGTGCTGATCATGTTTGGTGACACACACTGATTTTGTGCCTCTGGAGGCAATGAACATAGAGCTGAGTAAGCAGGAATCAGTCAGCAGGCTATAATCATGGAACTCAGCTCTAAGAAATCATGCTGCTCAGCTGGCAATAATCAAGTAGATGAGCAGGCAGGAATTACGCAGCACAGGTGGCAATTGTCAAGGAGATGACAGGCAGGAATCGTGCAGCTCAGCTGGAAATTGTCAAGAAGATGAGCAGACAGTAATCACGCAGCTCAGCAGGCCCTGATCACGTGACTGAGCATGCACTGTTCACATGGCTGATCACACACGTATCACGTGACTGATCATGCACTGATCATGTGACTGATCATGCACTGATCACGTAGCTATCTTGCACTGATCACTTGGCTGATCATACACTCATCACGGGACTGATCGTGCACTGATCACGGCGCTATCATGCATTGACTACATGACTCCACATGCACTGATCACTTGGATGATCATGCACTGATCACGTGACTGACCATTCACTGATCACGTTCCTGATCAGGCACTGATCACATGGCTGATCATGCACTGATCACGTGGCTATCATGCACTGATCACGTGGCTGATCAGGCAATGATCACGTAGCTACCATGTACTGGTCACGTGACTGATCATGCACTGATCACATAATTGATCATGCACTGATCATGTAGCTGATCATGCACTGATCACGTGGCTGAACATACACTGATCACGAGACTGATCATGCACTGATCACGTGACTGATCATGCACTGATCACGTGGCTATCATGCACTGATAACTTGGCTGGACATACACTGATCACGTGCCTGGTCATGCACTGATCACGTGGCTGATCATGCACTGATCACGTGACTGATCATGCACTGATCTCATGTCTAATCATGCACTGATCACGAGACTGATCATGCACTGATCACGTCTATATCATGCACTGATCACATGACTGCCCATGCACTGATCACGTGGATGATCATACACTAATCATGTGACCGATCTTGCACTGATCACGTGGCTATCATGCACTGCTAACGTGGCTGATCATGAAATGATCACGCAGCTACCATGTGCTGGTCACGTGACTGATCATGCACTGATCATGTGGCTGGTCATGCAGTGATCACGTGGCTATCATGCACTACGCACGTGGCTGATCATGCAATGATCATGTAGCTACCATGTACAGGTCACGTGAATGATCATACACGCATCAGGTGACTGATCATGCACTGATCACGTAATTGATCATGCACTGATCAGGTGACTGATAATGCACTGATCACGTGACTGATCATGCACTGATCCCGTGGCTATCATGCGCTGATCACTTGTCTGGTCATACAGTGATCATGTGCCTGGTCATGCACAGATTACGTGACTGATCATGCACTGATCACGTGACTGATCATGCACTGATCACGTGCCTATCATGCACTACACACGTGGCTGACCATGCAATGATCATGTAGCTACCATGTACCGGTCAGGTGACTGATCATACACCCATTAAGTGACGGATCATGCACTGATCACGTCGATGATCATACACTGACCACCTGCCTGGTCATGCACAGATCACGTGACAAACCATGAAGTGATCACATAGCTATCATGAAATGATCACATGGCTGATCATGCACTGATCACGTGGCTATCATACACTGATCACGAGACTGATCATGCACTGTTCACGTCTATATCATTCACTGATCACATGACTGCCCGTGCACTGATCACATGGATGATCATACACTAATCTTGTGACAGATCATGCACTGATCACGTGGCTGATCATACACTGTTCTCGTGTGTGACCATGCACTGCTCACGTGGCTGATCATACACTGCTCACGTAACTGATCATGCACTGATCACGTGGCTATCATGCACTGATCACGTGGCTGAACGTGCACTGTTCACGTGGCTGATCACACACCTGTCACGTGACATATCATGCACTGATCACGTGACTGATCATGAACTGATCACGTGGCTGATCATGCACTGATCACCTAATTGATCATGCACTTATCATTTGGCTGATCATGCACTGATCACGTGGCTGATCATACACTGATCACGTGACTGATCATGCACTGAACACGTGACTGATCATGCACTGATCACGTGGCTATCATGCACTGATCACTTGGCTGGTCATACACAGATCATGTAAATGTTCACGCACTGTTTACGTGACTGATCATGTACTGATCACATGACTGATCATGCACTGATCACGTGGCTGATCATGCACTGATCACGTGACTGATCATGCACTGATCACGTGACTGATCATCCACTGATCAGTTGGCTATCATGCACTTATTACTTGGCTGATAATACACTGATCACGTGACTGATAATGCACTGATCATCTGGCTATCGTGCACTCATTACCTGGCTATCGTGCACTGATCACCTGGTTGATCATACACTGATCACGAGACTGATCATGCACTGATCACGTCTATATCATGCACTGATCACATGACTGCCCATGCACTGATCACCCGGATGATCATACACTGATCATGCGACAGATCATGCACTGATCACGTGGCTATCATGCACTGCTCACGCGGCTGTTCATGCAATGATCACGTAGCTACCATATGCTGGTTACGTGAGTGATCATGCACTGATCACGTAATTGATCATGCACTGATCAAGTGACTTATCATGCACTGTTAACGTAAGTGATCATGCAGTGATCACGTGACTGATCATGCACTGATCTCGTGGCTATCATGCGCGGCTCATGTGGCTGATCATGCCATGATCACCTAGCTACAATATACTGGTCACGTGACTGATCATGCATTGATCACGTAATTGACCATGCACTGATCATGTGGCTGATCATGCACTGATCACGTGGCTGATCATCCACTGATCACGTGACTGATCATGCAATGATCACGTGGCTATCATGCACTGATCACTTGGCTGGTCATACACTGTTCATGTGCCTGGTCATGCACAGATTACATGACTGATCATGCACTGAACACGTGACTGATCATGCACTGATCACGTGGCTATCATGCACTACTCACGTGGCTGATTATGCAATGATCATGTAGCTACCATGTACCGGTAAGGTGACTGATCATACACCCATCAGGTGACGGTTCATGCACTGATCACGTGGCTATCATGCACTGTTCACGTGGCTGATCATACACTGATCACCTGCCTGGTCATGTACAGATCACGTGAATAATCATGAAGTGATCACGTGGCTATCCTGCACTGATCACGTGGCTATCATGCACTGATCACGTGGCTGATCACACACGTATCACGTGACTGATCATGCACTGATCACTTGACTGATCATGCACTGCTCACGTGGCTGATCATGCAATGATCACACAGCTACCATGTACTGGTCACATGACTGATCATGCACTGATGACATAATTGATCATGCACTGGTCACCTGGCTTTTCATGCATTGATCATGTGACTGATCATGTGCTGATCATGTTTGGTGACACACACTGATTTTGTGCCTCTGGAGGCAATGAACATAGAGCTGAGTAAGCAGGAATCAGTCAGCAGGCTATAATCATGGAACTCAGCTCTAAGAAATCATGCTGCTCAGCTGGCAATAATCAAGTAGATGAGCAGGCAGGAATTACGCAGCACAGGTGGCAATTGTCAAGGAGATGACAGGCAGGAATCGTGCAGCTCAGCTGGAAATTGTCAAGAAGATGAGCAGACAGTAATCACGCAGCTCAGCAGGCCCTGATCACGTGACTGAGCATGCACTGTTCACATGGCTGATCACACACGTATCACGTGACTGATCATGCACTGATCATGTGACTGATCATGCACTGATCACGTAGCTATCTTGCACTGATCACTTGGCTGATCATACACTCATCACGGGACTGATCGTGCACTGATCACGGCGCTATCATGCATTGACTACATGACTCCACATGCACTGATCACTTGGATGATCATGCACTGATCACGTGACTGACCATTCACTGATCACGTTCCTGATCAGGCACTGATCACATGGCTGATCATGCACTGATCACGTGGCTATCATGCACTGATCACGTGGCTGATCAGGCAATGATCACGTAGCTACCATGTACTGGTCACGTGACTGATCATGCACTGATCACATAATTGATCATGCACTGATCATGTAGCTGATCATGCACTGATCACGTGGCTGAACATACACTGATCACGAGACTGATCATGCACTGATCACGTGACTGATCATGCACTGATCACGTGGCTATCATGCACTGATCACTTGGCTGGACATACACTGATCACGTGCCTGGTCATGCACTGATCACGTGGCTGATCATGCACTGATCACGTGACTGATCATGCACTGATCTCATGTCTAATCATGCACTGATCACGAGACTGATCATGCACTGATCACGTCTATATCATGCACTGATCACATGACTGCCCATGCACTGATCACGTGGATGATCATACACTAATCATGTGACCGATCTTGCACTGATCACGTGGCTATCATGCACTGCTAACGTGGCTGATCATGAAATGATCACGCAGCTACCATGTGCTGGTCACGTGACTGATCATGCACTGATCATGTGGCTGGTCATGCAGTGATCACGTGGCTATCATGCACTACGCACGTGGCTGATCATGCAATGATCATGTAGCTACCATGTACACGTCACGTGAATGATCATACACCCATCAGGTGACTGATCATGCACTGATCACGTGGCTATCATGCACTGATCACGAGACTGATCATGCACTGATCACGTCTATATCATGCACGGATCACATGACTGCCCATGCACTGATAACGTCGATGATCATACACTAATCATGTGACAGATCGTGCACTGATCACGTGGCTGATCATGCACTGATACCGTGACTGAGCATGGACTAATCACATGACTATCATGAAGTGATCACGTGACTTAATGGCGCTGTTCATGTGACTGATCATGCGCTGATCATGTTTGCTATCATACACTGATCATGTGCCTCTGGAGGCAATAAACAAAGAGCTGAGTAGGCACGAATCAAACAGTCAGCAGGCAATAATCATGGAACTCAGCTGTGAGGAATCATGCTGCTCAGCTGGCAATAATCAAGCAGCTGAGCAGGCAGGAATTACGCAGCACAGCTGGCAATTGTCAAGCAGATGACAGGCAGGAATCGTGCAGCTCAGCTGGCAATTGTCAAGCAGATGAGCAGACAGTAATCACGCAGCTCAGCAGGCCCAGATCACGTGACTGAGCATGCACTGTTCACGTGGCTGATCATACACTGATCACGTGATGATCATGTACTGATCACTTGGATATCATGCACTGATCACGTGGCTGATCATACACTGTTCACGTGTCTGACCATGCACTGATCACTTGGCTGGACATACACTGATCACGTGCCTGGTCATGCACTGATCACGTGGCTATCATGCACTGCTCACGTGGCTGATCATGCGATGATCACGCAGATATCATATACTGGTCCCATGACTGATCAGGCACTGATCACGTGACTGATCATGCAGTGATCACGTGGCTATCGTGCACTACTCACGTGGCTGATCATGCAATGATCATGTAGCTTCAATGTACAGGTCACGTGAATGATCAGACACCCATCAGGTGACTGATCATGCACTGATCACGTAATTGATCATGCACTGATCATGTGGCTGATCATGCACTGATCACCTGGCTGATCATCCACTGATCACGTGACTGATCATGCAATGATCACGTGACTGATCATGCACTGATCAGGAGGCTATCAATCACTAATCACTTGACTGGTCATACACTGCTCACGTACCTGGTCATGCACAGATTACATGACTGATCATGCACTGAACACGTGACTGATCATGCACTGATCACGTGGCTATCATGCACTACTCACGTGGCTGACCATGCAATGATCATGTAGCTACCATGTACCGGTCAGGTGACTGATCATACACCCATTAGGTGACGGATCATGCACTGATCACGTCGCTGATCATACACTGATCACCTGCCTGGTCATGCACAGATCACGTGACAAATCATGAACTGATCACATAGCTATCATGAAATGATCAACTGGCTGATCATGCGCTGATCATGTTTGCTATCATACACTGATCATTTGCCTCTGGAGGCAATAAACAAAGAGCGGAGTAGGCACGAATCAAACAGTCAGCAGGCAATAATCATTGAACTCAGGTGTGAGAAATCATGCTGCTCAGCTGGCAATAATCAAGCAGCTGAGCAGGCAGGAATTACGCAGCACACCTGGCAATTGTCAAGCAGATGAGCAGACAGTAATCACGCAGCTCAGCAGGCCCTTATCACGTGACTGAGCATGCACTATTCACGTGGCTGATCATACACGGATCACGTGATTGATCATGCACTGATCACTTGGATATCATGCACTGATCACGTGGTTGATCATACACTGTTCACGTGTCTGCCCATGCACTGATCACGTGGCTGATCATACACTGCTCAGGTAACTGATCATGCACTGATCACGTGGCTATCATGCACTGATCACGTGGCTGAACATGCACTGTTCACGTGGCTGATCACACACCTGTCACGTGACATATCATGCACTGATCACGTAGCACTCATGCACTGATCACGTGGCTGATCATACTCTGCTCACGTAACTGATCATGCACACATCACCTGGCTATCATGCACTGCTCACGTGGCTCGTCATGGAATGATCACGTAGCTACCATATACTGGTCACGTGACTGATCATGCACAGATCACGTCAATGATCATGCACTGTTCACGTGACTGATCATGTACTGATCACGTGACTGATCATTTACTGATCACGTGGCTGATCACACATGTATCACGTGACTGATCATGCACTGATCACGTGGATCTCATGCACTGATCATGTGGCTATCATGCACTGATCACGTAGCTATCATGCACTGATCACGTGGCTGATCACGCAATGATCACGTAGCTACCATGTACTGGTCATGAGACTCATCATGCACTGATCACGTAACTGATCCTGCACTGATCACGTGTCTGATCATGCACTTATCACGTAATTGATCATGCACTTATCATTTGGCTGATCATGCACTGATCACGTGGCTGATCATACACTGATCACGTGACTGATCATGCACTGATCACGTGACTGATCATGCACTGATCACGTGGCTATCATGCACTGATCACGTGGCTATCATGCACTAATCACTTGGCTGGACATATACTGATCACGTGCCTGGTCCTGCACTGATCACGTGGCTGATCATGCACTGATCACGTGACTGATCATGCACTGAACTCGTGTCTGATCATGCACTGATAACGTGGCTATCATGCACTGCTCACGTGGCTGATCATGCGATGATCACGCAGCTACCATGTACTGGTCACATGACTGATCATGCACTGATCACGTGACTGAACATGCAGTTATCAGGTGGCTATCATGCACTACTCACATGGCTGATCATGCAATGATCATGTAGCTACCATGTACAGGTCACGTGAATGATCATACACCCATCAGGTGACTGATCATGCACTGATCACGTAATTGATCATGCACTGATCACGTGGCTGATCATCCACTGATCACGTGACTGATCATGCACTGATCACGTGACTGATCATTCACTGATCACGTGGCTATCATGCACTGATCACTTGGCTGGTCATACACTGATCACGTGTCTGGTCATTCACAGATTACATGACTGATCATGCACTGAACACGTGGCTATCATGCACTACTCACGTGGCTGATCATGCAATGATCATGTAGCTACCATGTACCGGTCAGGTGACTGATCATACACCCATTAGGTGACGGATCATGCACTGATCACGTCGCTGATCATACACTGACCACCTGCCTGGTCATGCACAGATCACGTGACAAATCATGAACTGATCACATAGCTATCATGAAATGATCATCTGGCTGATCATGCACTTATCACGGGATGATCATGCACTGATACCGTGACTGAGCATGGACTGATCACATGACTATCATGTAGTGATCACGTGACTTAATGGCTCTGATCATGTGACTGATCATGCGCTGATCATGTTTGCTATCATACACTGATCATTTACCTCTGGAGGCAATAAACAAAGAGCTGAGTAGGCACGAATCAAACAGTCAGCAGGCAATAATCATGGAACTAAGGTGTGAGGAATCATGCTTCTCAGCTGGCAATAATCAAGTAGATGAGCAGGCAGGAATTACGCAGCATAAGGTGGCAATTGTCAAGGAGATGGCAGGAGGGAATCGTGCAGCTCAGCTGGCAATTGTCAAGCAGATAAGCAGACAGTAATCACGCAGCTCAGCAGGCCCTGATCACGTGACTGAGCATGCACTGTTCACATGGCTGATCACACACCTATCACGTGACTGATCATGCACTTATCACGTGGCTCTCATGCACTGATCACTTGGCTGGACATACACTGATCACGTGCCTGGTCATGCACTGATCACGTGGCTGATCATGCACTGATCATGTGACTGATCATGCACTGATCACGTGGCTATCATGCACTGATCACTTGGCTGGACATACACTGATCACGTGCCTGGTCATGCACTGATCACGTGGCTGATCATGCACTGATCACGTGACTGATCATGCACTGATCAGGTAATTGATCATGCACTGATCATTTGGCTGATCATGCGATGATCACGCAGCTACCATGTACTGGTCACATGACTGATCATGCACTGATCTCGTGTCTGATCATGTACTGATCACGTGGCTATCATGCACTGCTCATGTGGCTGATCATGCGATGATCACGCAGCTACCATGTACTGGTCACATGACTGATCATGCACTGATCACATAATTGATCATGCACTGATCACCTGGCTTATCATGCATTGATTATGTGACTGATCATGTGCTGATCATGTTTGGTGTCACACACTGATCATGTGCCTCTGGAGGCAATGAACATAGAGCTGAGTAGGCAGGAATCAGTCAGCAGGCTATAATCATGGAACTCAGCTCTGAGAAATCATGCTGCTCAGCTGGCAATAATCAAGTAGATGAGCAGGCAGGAATTACGCAGCACAGGTGGCAATTGTCAAGGAGATGACAGGCAGGAATCGTGCAGCTCAGCTGGAAATTGTCAAGCAAATGAGCAGACAGTAATCACGCAGCTCAGCAGGCCCTGATCACGTGACTGAGCATGCACTGTTCACGTGGATGATCACATACGTATCACGTGACTGATCATGCACTGATCACGTGACTTATCATGCACTGATCACGTGGCTATCATGCACTGATCACTTGGCTGGACATACACTGATCACGTGCCTGGTCATGCACTGATCATGTGACTGATCATGCACTGATCACGTAGCTATCTTGCACTGATCAATTGGCTGATCATATACTCATCACGTGCCTGGTCATGCACTGATCACGTGGCTGATCATGCACTGATCACGTGACTGATCATGCACTGATCTCGTGTCTGATCATGCACTGATCACGTGGCTATCATGCACTGCTCACGTGGCTGATCATGCGATGATCACGCAGCTACCATGTACTGGTCAAATGACTGATCATGCACTGATCACGTGACTGATCATGCAGTGATCACGTGGCTATCGTGCACTACTCACGTGGTTGATCATGCAATGATCATGTAACTACCATGTACAGGTCACGTGAATGATCATACACCCATCAGGTGACTGATCATGCACTGATCACGTAATTGATCATGCACTGATCACGTGGCTGATCATGCACTGATCACGTGGCTGATCATCCACTGATCACGTGACTGATCATGAACTGATCACGTGACTGATCATGCACTGATCACGTGGCTATCATGCACTGATCACTTGGCTGGTCATACACTGATCACGTGCCTGGTCATGCACAGATTACATGACTGATCATGCACTGAACACGTGATTGATCATGCACTGATCACGTGGCTATCATGCACTGATCATGTGGCTATCATGTACTGATCAAGTAGCTATCATGCACTGATCATGTGGCTGATCACGCAATGATCACGTAGCTACCATGTACTGGTCATGTGACTGATCATGCACTGATCACGTAATTGATCCTGCACTGATCACGTGGCTCATCATGCACTGATCACGTGACTGATCACACATGTATTACGTGACTGATCATGCACTGATCACGTGGCTCTCATGCACTGACCATGTGGCTATCATGCAGTGATCAAGTAGCTATCATGCACTGATCACGTGGCTGATCTCGCAATGATCACGTAGCTACCATGTACTGGTCATGTGACTGATCATGCACTGATCACGTAATTGATCCTGCACTGATCACATGGCTCATCACGCACTGATCCGGTGGCTGATCACACACGTATCACGTGACTGATCATGTACAGATCACGTAAATAATCATGAAATGATCACGTGGCTATCCTGCACTGATCACGTGGATAACATGCACTGATCACGTGGCTGATCACACACGTATCACGTGACTGATCATGCACTGATCACGTGGCTATCATGCACTGATCACGTGGCTATCATGCACTGATCACGTGGCTGATCATGCAATGATCACGTAGCTGCCATGCACTGGTCACGTGTCTGATCATGCACTGATCAGGTAATTGATCATGCACTGATCATGTGACTGATCATGCAGAGATCACGTGACTGATCATGCACAGATCACGTGACTGATCATGCACTGATCACGTGGCTATCATGCACTGATCACGTGGCTATCATGCACTGATCACGTGGCTATCATGCACTGCTCACGTGGCTGATCATGCAATGATCACGCAGCTACCATGTACTTGTCACATGACTGATCATGCACTGATCACATAATTGATCATGCACTGATCACCTGGCTTATCATGCATTGATCATGTGACTGATCATGTGCTGAACACGTTTGGTGTCACACAATGATCATGTGCCTCTGGAGGCAATGAACATACAGTTGGGTAGGCAGGAATCAGTCAGCAGGCTATAATCATGGAATTCACCTCTGAGAAATTATGCTGCTGAGCTGGCAATAATCAAGTAGATGAGCAGGCAGGAATTACGCAGCACAGGTTGCAATTGTCAAGCAGCTGACAGGCAGGAATCGTGCAGCTCAGCTGGCAATTGTCAAGCAGATGAGCAGACAGTAATCACGCAGCTCAGCAGGCCCTGATCACGTGACTGAGCATGCACTGTTCACGTGGCTGATCACACACGTATCACGTGACTGATCATGCACTGATCATGTGACTGATCATGCACTGATCACGTGGCTATCATGCACTGATCACTTGGCTGGACATACACTGATCACGTGCCTGGTCATGCACTGATCACGTGGCTGATCATGCACTGATCACGTGACTGATCATGCACTGATCAGGTAATTGATCATGCACTGCTCATGTGGCTGATCATGCGATGATCACGCAGCTACCATGTACTGGTCACATGACTGATCATGCACTGATCTCGTGTCTGATCATGTACTGATCACGTGGCTATCATGCACTGCTCATGTGGCTGATCATGCGATGATCACGCAGCTACCATGTACTGGTCACATGACTGATCATGCACTGATCACATAATTGATCATGCACTGATCACCTGGCTTATCATGCATTGATTATGTGACTGATCATGTGCTGATCATGTTTGGTGTCACACACTGATCATGTGCCTCTGGAGGCAATGAACATAGAGCTGAGTAGGCAGGAATCAGTCAGCAGGCTATAATCATGGAACTCAGCTCTGAGAAATCATGCTGCTCAGCTGGCAATAATCAAGTAGATGAGCAGGCAGGAATTACGCAGCACAGGTGGCAATTGTCAAGGAGATGACAGGCAGGAATCGTGCAGCTCAGCTGGCAATTGTCAAGCAGATGAGCAGACAGTAATCACGCAGCTCAGCAGGCCCTGATCACGTGACTGAGCATGCACTGTTCACGTGGATGATCACATACGTATCACGTGACTGATCATGCACTGATCACGTGACTTATCATGCACTGATCACGTGGCTATCATGCACTGATCACTTGGCTGGACATACACTGATCACGTGCCTGGTCATTCACAGATTACATGACTGATCATGCACTGAACACGTGGCTATCATGCACTACTCACGTGGCTGATCATGCAATGATCATGTAGCTACCATGTACAGGTCACGTGAATGATCATACACCCATCAGGTGACTGATCATGCACTGATCACGTAATTGATCATGCACTGATCACGTGGCTGATCATCCACTGATCACGTGACTGATCATGCACTGATCACGTGACTGATCATTCACTGATCACGTGGCTATCATGCACTGATCACTTGGCTGGTCATACACTGATCACGTGTCTGGTCATTCACAGATTACATGACTGATCATGCACTGAACACGTGGCTATCATGCACTACTCACGTGGCTGATCATGCAATGATCATGTAGCTACCATGTACCGGTCAGGTGACTGATCATACACCCATTAGGTGACGGATCATGCACTGATCACGTCGCTGATCATACACTGACCACCTGCCTGGTCATGCACAGATCACGTGACAAATCATGAACTGATCACATAGCTATCATGAAATGATCATCTGGCTGATCATGCACTTATCACGGGATGATCATGCACTGATACCGTGACTGAGCATGGACTGATCACATGACTATCATGTAGTGATCACGTGACTTAATGGCTCTGATCATGTGACTGATCATGCGCTGATCATGTTTGCTATCATACACTGATCATTTACCTCTGGAGGCAATAAACAAAGAGCTGAGTAGGCACGAATCAAACAGTCAGCAGGCAATAATCATGGAACTAAGGTGTGAGGAATCATGCTTCTCAGCTGGCAATAATCAAGTAGATGAGCAGGCAGGAATTACGCAGCATAAGGTGGCAATTGTCAAGGAGATGGCAGGAGGGAATCGTGCAGCTCAGCTGGCAATTGTCAAGCAGATAAGCAGACAGTAATCACGCAGCTCAGCAGGCCCTGATCACGTGACTGAGCATGCACTGTTCACATGGCTGATCACACACCTATCACGTGACTGATCATGCACTTATCACGTGGCTCTCATGCACTGATCACTTGGCTGGACATACACTGATCACGTGCCTGGTCATGCACTGATCACGTGGCTGATCATGCACTGATCATGTGACTGATCATGCACTGATCACGTGGCTATCATGCACTGATCACTTGGCTGGACATACACTGATCACGTGCCTGGTCATGCACTGATCACGTGGCTGATCATGCACTGATCACGTGACTGATCATGCACTGATCAGGTAATTGATCATGCACTGATCATTTGGCTGATCATGCGATGATCACGCAGCTACCATGTACTGGTCACATGACTGATCATGCACTGATCTCGTGTCTGATCATGTACTGATCACGTGGCTATCATGCACTGCTCATGTGGCTGATCATGCGATGATCACGCAGCTACCATGTACTGGTCACATGACTGATCATGCACTGATCACATAATTGATCATGCACTGATCACCTGGCTTATCATGCATTGATTATGTGACTGATCATGTGCTGATCATGTTTGGTGTCACACACTGATCATGTGCCTCTGGAGGCAATGAACATAGAGCTGAGTAGGCAGGAATCAGTCAGCAGGCTATAATCATGGAACTCAGCTCTGAGAAATCATGCTGCTCAGCTGGCAATAATCAAGTAGATGAGCAGGCAGGAATTACGCAGCACAGGTGGCAATTGTCAAGGAGATGACAGGCAGGAATCGTGCAGCTCAGCTGGAAATTGTCAAGCAGATGAGCAGACAGTAATCACGCAGCTCAGCAGGCCCTGATCACGTGACTGAGCATGCACTGTTCACGTGGATGATCACATACGTATCACGTGACTGATCATGCACTGATCACGTGACTTATCATGCACTGATCACGTGGCTATCATGCACTGATCACTTGGCTGGACATACACTGATCACGTGCCTGGTCATGCACTGATCATGTGACTGATCATGCACTGATCACGTAGCTATCTTGCACTGATCAATTGGCTGATCATATACTCATCACGTGCCTGGTCATGCACTGATCACGTGGCTGATCATGCACTGATCACGTGACTGATCATGCACTGATCTCGTGTCTGATCATGCACTGATCACGTGGCTATCATGCACTGCTCACGTGGCTGATCATGCGATGATCACGCAGCTACCATGTACTGGTCAAATGACTGATCATGCACTGATCACGTGACTGATCATGCAGTGATCACGTGGCTATCGTGCACTACTCACGTGGTTGATCATGCAATGATCATGTAACTACCATGTACAGGTCACGTGAATGGTCATACACCCATCAGGTGACTGATCATGCACTGATCACGTAATTGATCATGCACTGATCACGTGGCTGATCATGCACTGATCACGTGGCTGATCATCCACTGATCACGTGACTGATCATGAACTGATCACGTGACTGATCATGCACTGATCACGTGGCTATCATGCACTGATCACTTGGCTGGTCATACACTGATCACGTGCCTGGTCATGCACAGATTACATGACTGATCATGCACTGAACACGTGATTGATCATGCACTGATCACGTGGCTATCATGCACTGATCATGTGGCTATCATGTACTGATCAAGTAGCTATCATGCACTGATCATGTGGCTGATCACGCAATGATCACGTAGCTACCATGTACTGGTCATGTGACTGATCATGCACTGATCACGTAATTGATCCTGCACTGATCACGTGGCTCATCATGCACTGATCACGTGACTGATCACACATGTATTACGTGACTGATCATGCACTGATCACGTGGCTCTCATGCACTGACCATGTGGCTATCATGCAGTGATCAAGTAGCTATCATGCACTGATCACGTGGCTGATCTGCAATGATCACGTAGCTACCATGTACTGGTCATGTGACTGATCATGCACTGATCACGTAATTGATCCTGCACTGATCACATGGCTCATCACGCACTGATCCGGTGGCTGATCACACACGTATCACGTGACTGATCATGTACAGATCACGTAAATAATCATGAAATGATCACGTGGCTATCCTGCACTGATCACGTGGATAACATGCACTGATCACGTGGCTGATCACACACGTATCACGTGACTGATCATGCACTGATCACGTGGCTATCATGCACTGATCACGTGGCTATCATGCACTGATCACGTGGCTGATCATGCAATGATCACGTAGCTGCCATGCACTGGTCACGTGTCTGATCATGCACTGATCAGGTAATTGATCATGCACTGATCATGTGACTGATCATGCAGAGATCACGTGACTGATCATGCACAGATCACGTGACTGATCATGCACTGATCACGTGGCTATCATGCACTGATCACGTGGCTATCATGCACTGATCACGTGGCTATCATGCACTGCTCACGTGGCTGATCATGCAATGATCACGCAGCTACCATGTACTTGTCACATGACTGATCATGCACTGATCACATAATTGATCATGCACTGATCACCTGGCTTATCATGCATTGATCATGTGACTGATCATGTGCTGATCACGTTTGGTGTCACACAATGATCATGTGCCTCTGGAGGCAATGAACATACAGTTGGGTAGGCAGGAATCAGTCAGCAGGCTATAATCATGGAATTCACCTCTGAGAAATTATGCTGCTGAGCTGGCAATAATCAAGTAGATGAGCAGGCAGGAATTACGCAGCACAGGTTGCAATTGTCAAGCAGCTGACAGGCAGGAATCGTGCAGCTCAGCTGGCAATTGTCAAGCAGATGAGCAGACAGTAATCACGCAGCTCAGCAGGCCCTGATCACGTGACTGAGCATGCACTGTTCACGTGGCTGATCACACACGTATCACGTGACTGATCATGCACTGATCATGTGACTGATCATGCACTGATCACGTGGCTATCATGCACTGATCACTTGGCTGGACATACACTGATCACGTGCCTGGTCATGCACTGATCACGTGGCTGATCATGCACTGATCACGTGACTGATCATGCACTGATCAGGTAATTGATCATGCACTGCTCATGTGGCTGATCATGCGATGATCACGCAGCTACCATGTACTGGTCACATGACTGATCATGCACTGATCTCGTGTCTGATCATGTACTGATCACGTGGCTATCATGCACTGCTCATGTGGCTGATCATGCGATGATCACGCAGCTACCATGTACTGGTCACATGACTGATCATGCACTGATCACATAATTGATCATGCACTGATCACCTGGCTTATCATGCATTGATTATGTGACTGATCATGTGCTGATCATGTTTGGTGTCACACACTGATCATGTGCCTCTGGAGGCAATGAACATAGAGCTGAGTAGGCAGGAATCAGTCAGCAGGCTATAATCATGGAACTCAGCTCTGAGAAATCATGCTGCTCAGCTGGCAATAATCAAGTAGATGAGCAGGCAGGAATTACGCAGCACAGGTGGCAATTGTCAAGGAGATGACAGGCAGGAATCGTGCAGCTCAGCTGGCAATTGTCAAGCAGATGAGCAGACAGTAATCACGCAGCTCAGCAGGCCCTGATCACGTGACTGAGCATGCACTGTTCACGTGGATGATCACATACGTATCACGTGACTGATCATGCACTGATCACGTGACTTATCATGCACTGATCACGTGGCTATCATGCACTGATCACTTGGCTGGACATACACTGATCACGTGCCTGGTCATTCACAGATTACATGACTGATCATGCACTGAACACGTGGCTATCATGCACTACTCACGTGGCTGATCATGCAATGATCATGTAGCTACCATGTACAGGTCACGTGAATGATCATACACCCATCAGGTGACTGATCATGCACTGATCACGTAATTGATCATGCACTGATCACGTGGCTGATCATCCACTGATCACGTGACTGATCATGCACTGATCACGTGACTGATCATTCACTGATCACGTGGCTATCATGCACTGATCACTTGGCTGGTCATACACTGATCACGTGCCTGGTCATTCACAGATTACATGACTGATCATGCACTGAACACGTGGCTATCATGCACTACTCACGTGGCTGATCATGCAATGATCATGTAGCTACCATGTACCGGTCAGGTGACTGATCATACACCCATTAGGTGACGGATCATGCACTGATCACGTCGCTGATCATACACTGACCACCTGCCTGGTCATGCACAGATCACGTGACAAATCATGAACTGATCACATAGCTATCATGAAATGATCATCTGGCTGATCATGCACTTATCACGGGATGATCATGCACTGATACCGTGACTGAGCATGGACTGATCACATGACTATCATGTAGTGATCACGTGACTTAATGGCTCTGATCATGTGACTGATCATGCGCTGATCATGTTTGCTATCATACACTGATCATTTACCTCTGGAGGCAATAAACAAAGAGCTGAGTAGGCACGAATCAAACAGTCAGCAGGCAATAATCATGGAACTAAGGTGTGAGGAATCATGCTTCTCAGCTGGCAATAATCAAGTAGATGAGCAGGCAGGAATTACGCAGCATAAGGTGGCAATTGTCAAGGAGATGGCAGGAGGGAATCGTGCAGCTCAGCTGGCAATTGTCAAGCAGATAAGCAGACAGTAATCACGCAGCTCAGCAGGCCCTGATCACGTGACTGAGCATGCACTGTTCACATGGCTGATCACACACCTATCACGTGACTGATCATGCACTTATCACGTGGCTCTCATGCACTGATCACTTGGCTGGACATACACTGATCACGTGCCTGGTCATGCACTGATCACCTGGCTGATCATGCACTGATCATGTGACTGATCATGCACTGATCACGTGGCTATCATGCACTGATCACTTGGCTGGACATACACTGATCACGTGCCTGGTCATGCACTGATCACGTGGCTGATCATGCACTGATCACGTGACTGATCATGCACTGATCAGGTAATTGATCATGCACTGATCATTTGGCTGATCATGCGATGATCACGCAGCTACCATGTACTGGTCACATGACTGATCATGCACTGATCTCGTGTCTGATCATGTACTGATCACGTGGCTATCATGCACTGCTCATGTGGCTGATCATGCGATGATCACGCAGCTACCATGTACTGGTCACATGACTGATCATGCACTGATCACATAATTGATCATGCACTGATCACCTGGCTTATCATGCATTGATTATGTGACTGATCATGTGCTGATCATGTTTGGTGTCACACACTGATCATGTGCCTCTGGAGGCAATGAACATAGAGCTGAGTAGGCAGGAATCAGTCAGCAGGCTATAATCATGGAACTCAGCTCTGAGAAATCATGCTGCTCAGCTGGCAATAATCAAGTAGATGAGCAGGCAGGAATTACGCAGCACAGGTGGCAATTGTCAAGGAGATGACAGGCAGGAATCGTGCAGCTCAGCTGGAAATTGTCAAGCAGATGAGCAGACAGTAATCACGCAGCTCAGCAGGCCCTGATCACGTGACTGAGCATGCACTGTTCACGTGGATGATCACATACGTATCACGTGACTGATCATGCACTGATCACGTGACTTATCATGCACTGATCACGTGGCTATCATGCACTGATCACTTGGCTGGACATACACTGATCACGTGCCTGGTCATGCACTGATCATGTGACTGATCATGCACTGATCACGTAGCTATCTTGCACTGATCAATTGGCTGATCATATACTCATCACGTGCCTGGTCATGCACTGATCACGTGGCTGATCATGCACTGATCACGTGACTGATCATGCACTGATCTCGTGTCTGATCATGCACTGATCACGTGGCTATCATGCACTGCTCACGTGGCTGATCATGCGATGATCACGCAGCTACCATGTACTGGTCAAATGACTGATCATGCACTGATCACGTGACTGATCATGCAGTGATCACGTGGCTATCGTGCACTACTCACGTGGTTGATCATGCAATGATCATGTAACTACCATGTACAGGTCACGTGAATGATCATACACCCATCAGGTGACTGATCATGCACTGATCACGTAATTGATCATGCACTGATCACGTGGCTGATCATGCACTGATCACGTGGCTGATCATCCACTGATCACGTGACTGATCATGAACTGATCACGTGACTGATCATGCACTGATCACGTGGCTATCATGCACTGATCACTTGGCTGGTCATACACTGATCACGTGCCTGGTCATGCACAGATTACATGACTGATCATGCACTGAACACGTGATTGATCATGCACTGATCACGTGGCTATCATGCACTGATCATGTGGCTATCATGTACTGATCAAGTAGCTATCATGCACTGATCATGTGGCTGATCACGCAATGATCACGTAGCTACCATGTACTGGTCATGTGACTGATCATGCACTGATCACGTAATTGATCCTGCACTGATCACGTGGCTCATCATGCACTGATCACGTGACTGATCACACATGTATTACGTGACTGATCATGCACTGATCACGTGGCTCTCATGCACTGACCATGTGGCTATCATGCAGTGATCAAGTAGCTATCATGCACTGATCACGTGGCTGATCTCGCAATGATCACGTAGCTACCATGTACTGGTCATGTGACTGATCATGCACTGATCACGTAATTGATCCTGCACTGATCACATGGCTCATCACGCACTGATCCGGTGGCTGATCACACACGTATCACGTGACTGATCATGAACAGATCACGTAAATAATCATGAATTGATCACGTGGCTATCCTGCACTGATCACGTGGATAACATGCACTGATCACGTGGCTGATCACACACGTATCACGTGACTGATCATGCACTGATCACGTGGCTATCATGCACTGATCACGTGGCTATCATGCACTGATCACGTGGCTGATCATGCAATGATCACGTAGCTGCCATGCACTGGTCACGTGTCTGATCATGCACTGATCAGGTAATTGATCATGCACTGATCATGTGACTGATCATGCAGAGATCACGTGACTGATCATGCACAGATCACGTGACTGATCATGCACTGATCACGTGGCTATCATGCACTGATCACGTGGCTATCATGCACTGATCACGTGGCTATCATGCACTGCTCACGTGGCTGATCATGCAATGATCACGCAGCTACCATGTACTTGTCACATGACTGATCATGCACTGATCACATAATTGATCATGCACTGATCACCTGGCTTATCATGCATTGATCATGTGACTGATCATGTGCTGATCACGTTTGGTGTCACACAATGATCATGTGCCTCTGGAGGCAATGAACATACAGTTGGGTAGGCAGGAATCAGTCAGCAGGCTATAATCATGGAATTCACCTCTGAGAAATTATGCTGCTGAGCTGGCAATAATCAAGTAGATGAGCAGGCAGGAATTACGCAGCACAGGTTGCAATTGTCAAGCAGCTGACAGGCAGGAATCGTGCAGCTCAGCTGGCAATTGTCAAGCAGATGAGCAGACAGTAATCACGCAGCTCAGCAGGCCCTGATCACGTGACTGAGCATGCACTGTTCACGTGGCTGATCACACACGTATCACGTGACTGATCATGCACTGATCATGTGACTGATCATGCACTGATCACGTGGCTATCATGCACTGATCACTTGGCTGGACATACACTGATCACGTGCCTGGTCATGCACTGATCACGTGGCTGATCATGCACTGATCACGTGACTGATCATGCACTGATCAGGTAATTGATCATGCACTGCTCATGTGGCTGATCATGCGATGATCACGCAGCTACCATGTACTGGTCACATGACTGATCATGCACTGATCTCGTGTCTGATCATGTACTGATCACGTGGCTATCATGCACTGCTCATGTGGCTGATCATGCGATGATCACGCAGCTACCATGTACTGGTCACATGACTGATCATGCACTGATCACATAATTGATCATGCACTGATCACCTGGCTTATCATGCATTGATTATGTGACTGATCATGTGCTGATCATGTTTGGTGTCACACACTGATCATGTGCCTCTGGAGGCAATGAACATAGAGCTGAGTAGGCAGGAATCAGTCAGCAGGCTATAATCATGGAACTCAGCTCTGAGAAATCATGCTGCTCAGCTGGCAATAATCAAGTAGATGAGCAGGCAGGAATTACGCAGCACAGGTGGCAATTGTCAAGGAGATGACAGGCAGGAATCGTGCAGCTCAGCTGGCAATTGTCAAGCAGATGAGCAGACAGTAATCACGCAGCTCAGCAGGCCCTGATCACGTGACTGAGCATGCACTGTTCACGTGGCTGATCACACACGTATCACGTGACTGATCATGCACTGATCATGTGACTGATCATGCACTGATCACTTGGCTGACATACACTGATCACGTGCCTGGTCATGCACTGATCACGTGGCTGATCATGCACTGATCACGTGACTGATCATGCACTGATCAGGTAATTGATCATGCACTGCTCATGTGGCTGATCATGCGATGATCACGCAGCTACCATGTACTGGTCACATGACTGATCATGCACTGATCTCGTGTCTGATCATGTACTGATCACGTGGCTATCATGCACTGCTCATGTGGCTGATCATGCGATGATCACGCAGCTACCATGTACTGGTCACATGACTGATCATGCACTGATCACATAATTGATCATGCACTGATCACCTGGCTTATCATGCATTGATTATGTGACTGATCATGTGCTGATCATGTTTGGTGTCACACACTGATCATGTGCCTCTGGAGGCAATGAACATAGAGCTGAGTAGGCAGGAATCAGTCAGCAGGCTATAATCATGGAACTCAGCTCTGAGAAATCATGCTGCTCAGCTGGCAATAATCAAGTAGATGAGCAGGCAGGAATTACGCAGCACAGGTGGCAATTGTCAAGGAGATGACAGGCAGGAATCGTGCAGCTCAGCTGGAAATTGTCAAGCAGATGAGCAGACAGTAATCACGCAGCTCAGCAGGCCCTGATCACGTGACTGAGCATGCACTGTTCACGTGGATGATCACATACGTATCACGTGACTGATCATGCACTGATCACGTGACTTATCATGCACTGATCACGTGGCTATCATGCACTGATCACTTGGCTGGACATACACTGATCACGTGCCTGGTCATGCACTGATCATGCGACTGATCATGCACTGATCACGTAGCTATCTTGCACTGATCAATTGGCTGATCATATACTCATCACGTGCCTGGTCATGCACTGATCACGTGGCTGATCATGCACTGATCACGTGACTGATCATTCACTGATCTCGTGTCTGATCATGCACTGATCACGTGGCTATCATGCACTGCTCACGTGGCTGATCATGCGATGATCACGCAGCTACCATGTACTGGTCAAATGACTGATCATGCACTGATCACGTGACTGATCATGCAGTGATCACGTGGCTATCGTGCACTACTCACGTGGCTGATCATGCAATGATCATGTAGCTACCATGTACAGGTCACGTGAATGATCATACACCCATCAGGTGACTGATCATGCACTGATCACGTAATTGATCATGCACTGATCACGTGGCTGATCATGCACTGATCACTTGGCTGATCATCCACTGATCACGTGACTGATCATGAACTGATCACGTGACTGATCATGCACTGATCACGTGGCTATCATGCACTGCTCACGTGGCTGATCATGCCATGATCACGCAGCTACCATGTACTGGTCACATGACTGAACATGCACTGATCACGTGACTGATCATGCAGTGATCATGTAGCTACCATGTACAGGTCACGTGAATGATCATACACCCATCAGGTGACTGATCATGCACTGATCACGTAATTGATCATGCACTGATCACGTGGCTGATCATGCACTGATCACGTGGCTGATCATCCACTGATCACGTGACTGATCATGCACTGATCACGTGACTGATCATTCATTGATCACGTGGCTATCATGCACTGATCACTTGGCTGGTCATACACTGATCACGTGACTGGTCATGCACAGATTACATGACTGATCATGCACTGAACACGTGATTGATCATGCACTGATCACGTGGCTATCATGCACTACTCACGTGGCTGATCATGCAATGATCATGTAGCTACCATGTACCGGTCAGGTGACTGATCATACACCATTAGGTGACGGATCATGCACTGATCACGTTGCTGATCATACACTGACCACCTGCCTGGTCATGCACAGATCACATGACAAATCATGAACTGATCACATAGCTATCATGAAATGATCATCTGGCTGATCATGCACTGATCACGTGGCTGATCATGCACTGATACCGTGACTATCATGTAGTGATCACATGACTATCATGTAGTGATCACGTGACTTAATGGCGCTGATCATGTGACTGATCATGCGCTGATCATGTTTGCTATCATACACTGATCATTTACCTCTGGAGGCAATAAACAAAGAGCTGAGTAGGCACGAATCAAACAGTCAGCAGGCAATAATCATGGAACTCAGGTGTGAGGAATCATGCTGCTCAGCTGGCAATAATCAAGCAGCTGAGCAGGCAGGAATTACGCAGCACAGCTGGCAATTGTCAAGGAGATGACAGGCAGGAATCGTGCAGCTCTGCTGGAAATTGTCAAGCAGATGAGCAGACAGTAATTACACAGCTAAGCAGGCCCAGATCACGTGACTGATCATGCACTGATCACGTGGCTGATCACACACCTATCACGTGACTGATCATGCACTGATACCGTGACTGAGCATGGACTGATCACATGACTATCATGTAGTGATCACGTGACTTAATGGCTCTGATCATGTGACTGATCATGCGCTGATCATGTTTGCTATCATACACTGATCATTTGCCTCTGGAGGCAATAAACAAAGAGCTGAATAGGCACGAATCAAACAGTCAGCAGGCAATAATCATGGAACTCAGGTGTGAGGAATCATGCTGCTCAGCTGGCAATAATCAAGCAGCTGAGCAGGCAGGAATTACGCAGCACAGCTGGCAATTGTCAAGCAGATGACAGGCAGGAATCATGCAGCTCAGCTGGCAATTTTCAAGCAGATGAGCAGACAGTAATCACGCAGCTCAGCAGGCCCTTATCACGTGACTGAGCATGCACAATTCACGTGGCTGATCATACACGGATCACGTGATGATCATGCACTGATAACTTGGATATCATGCACTGATCACGTGGTTGATCATACACTGTTCACGTGTCTGACCATGCACTGACCACGTGGCTGATCATACACTACTCAGGTAACTGATCATGCACTGATCACGTGGCTATCATGCACTGATCACGTGGCTGAACATGCACTGTTCACGTGGCTGATCACACACCTGTCACGTGACATATCATGCACTGATCACGTGGCACTTATGCACTGATCACGTGGCTGATCATACTCTGCTCACGTAACTGATCATGCACACAACACGTGGCTATCATGCACTGCTCACGTGGCTCGTCATGGAATGATCACGTAGCTACCATATACTGGTCACGTGACTGATCATGCACAGATCACGTCAATGATCATGCACTGTTCAAGTGACTGATCATGTACGGATCACGTGACTGATCATGCACTGATCACGTGGCTATCATGCTCTGCTCACGTGGCTGATCATGCAAGGATCACGTAGCAACCATGTACGGGTCACGTGACTGATCATGCACTGATCACGTAATTGATCCTGCACTGATCACGTGGCTCATCATGCACTGATCACGTGACTGATCACACATGTATCACGTGACTGATCATGCACTGATCACGTGGCTCTCATGCACTGATCATGTGGCTATCATGCACTGATCAAGTAGCTATCATGCACTGATCATGTGGCTGATCACGCAATGATCACGTAGCTACCATGTACTGGTCATGTGACTGATCATGCACTGATCACGTAATTGATCCTGCACTGATCACATGGCTCATCACGCACTGATCCGGTGGCTGATCACACACGTATCACGTGACTGATCATGTACGGATCACGTAAATAATCATGAAATGATCACGTGGCTATCCTGCACTGAACACGTGGATAACATGCACTGATCACGTGGCTGATCACACACGTATCACGTGACTGATCATGCACTGATCACGTGGCTCTCATGCACTGATCACGTGGCTATCATGCACTGATCACGTGGCTGATCATGCAATGATCACATAGCTGCCATGCACTGGTCACGTGACTGATCATGCACTGATCAGGTAATTGATCATGCACTGATCATGTGACTGATCATGCAGAGATCACGTGACTGATCATGCACAGATCACGTGACTGATCATGCACTGATCACGTGGCTATCATGCACTGCTCACGTGGCTGATCATGCAATGATCACGCAGCTACCATGTACTTGTCACATGACTGATCATGCACTGATCACATAATTGATCATGCACTGATCACCTGGCTTATCATGCATTGATCATGTGACTGATCATGTGCTGATCATGTTTGGTGTCACACAATGATCATGTGCCTCTGGAGGCAATGAACATAGAGTTGAGTAGGCAGGAATCAGTCAGCAGGCTATAATCATGGAATTCACCTCTGAGAAATTATGCTGCTGAGCTGGCAATAATCAAGTAGATGAGCAGGCAGGAATTACGCAGCACAGGTTGCAATTGTCAAGCAGCTGACAGGCAGGAATCGTGCAGCTCAGCTGGCAATTGTCAAGCAGATGAGCAGACAGTAATCACGCAGCTCAGCAGGCCCTGATCACGTGACTGAGCATGCACTGTTCACGTGGCGGATCACACACGTATCACGTGACTGATCATGCACTGATCATGTGACTGATCATGCACTGATCACGTGGCTATCATGCACTGATCACTTGGCTGGACATACACTGATCACGTGCCTGGTCATGCACTGATCACCTGGCTGATCATGCACTGATCACGTGACTGATCATGCACTGATCAGGTAGTTGATCATGCACTGCTCATGTGGCTGATCATGCGATGATCACGCAGCTACCATGTACTGGTCACATGACTGATCATGCACTGATCTCGTGTCTGATCATGTACTGATCACGTGGCTATCATGCACTGCTCATGTGGCTGATCATGCGATGATCACGCAGCTACCATGTACTGGTCACATGACTGATCATGCACTGATCACATAATTGATCATGCACTGATCATCTGGCTTATCATGCATTGATTATGTGACTGATCATGTGCTGATCATGTTTGGTGTCACACACTGATCATGTGCCTCTGGAGGCAATGAACATAGAGCTGAGTAGGCAGGAATCAGTCAGCAGGCTATAATCATGGAACTCAGCTCTGAGAAATCATGCTGCTCAGCTGGCAATAATCAAGTAGATGAGCAGGCAGGAATTACGCAGCACAGGTGGCAATTGTCAAGGAGATGACAGACAGGAATCGTGCAGCTCAGCTGGAAATTGTCAACAGATGAGCAGACAGTAATCACGCAGCTCAGCAGGCCCTGATCACGTGACTGAGCATGCACAGTTCACGTGGATGATCACACACGTATCACGTGACTGATCATGCACTGATCACGTGACTTATCATGCACTGATCACGTGGCTATCATGCACTGATCACTTGGGTGGACATACACTGATCACATGCCTGGTCATGCACTGATCATGTGACTGATCATGCACTGATCACGTAGCTATCTTGCACTGATCAATTGGCTGATCATATACTCATCACGTGCCTGGTCATGCACTGATCACATAGCTATCATGAAATGATCACCTGGCTGATCATGCACTGATCACGTGGCTGATCATGCACTGATACCGTGACTGAGCATGGACTGATCACATGACTATCATGTAGTGATCACGTGACTTAATGGCTCTCATCATGTGACTGATCATGCGCTGATCATGTTTGCTATCATACACTGATCATTTGCCTCTGGAGGCAATAAACAAAGAGCTGAGTAGGCACGAATCAAACAGTCAGCAGGCAATAATCTTGGAACTCAGGTGTGAGGAATCATTCTGCTCAGCTGGCAATAATCAAGCAGCTGAGCAGGCAGGAATTACGCAGCACAGCTGGCAATTGTCAAGCAGATGACAGGCAGGAAACATGCAGCTCAGGTGGCAATTGTCAAGCAGATGAGCAGACAGTAATCACGCAGCTCAGCAGGCCCTTATCACGTGACTGAGAACGCACTGTTCACGTGGCTGATCATACACTGATCACGTGATGATCATGCACTGATCCCTTGGATATCATGCACTCATCACGTGGTTGATCATACACTGTTCACATGTCTGACCATGCACTGGTCACGTGGCTGATCATACACTGCTCAAGTAACTGATCATGCACTGATCACGTGGCTGAACATGTACTGTTCACGTGGCTGATCACACACCTGTCACGTGACATATCATGCACTGATCACGTGGCACTCATGCACTGAATACGTGGCTGATCATACTCTGCTCATGTTACTGATCATGCACACATCACGTGGCTATCATGCACTGCTCACGTGGCTCGTCATGGAATGATCACGTAGCAACCAGGTACTGGTCACGTGACTGATCATGCACTGATCACGTAATTGATCCTGCACTGATCACGTGGCTCATCATGCACTGATCACGTGCTGATCACACATGTATCACGTGACTGATCATGCACTGATCACGTGGCTCTCATGCACTGATCATGTGGCTACCATGCACTGATCACGTAGCTATCATGCACTGATCACGTGGCTGATCATGCAATGATCACGTAGCTGCCATGTGACTGATCATGCACTGATCACGTAATTGATCCTGCACTGATCACATGGCTCATCAAGCACTGATCCGGTGGCTGATCACACAGGTATCACGTGACTGACCATGTACAGATCACGTAAATAATCATGAAGTGATCACGTGGCTATCCTGCACTGATCACGTGGATAACATGCACTGATCACGTGGCTGATCACACACATATCACGTGACTGATCATGCACTGATCACGTGGCTATCATGCACTGATCACGTGGCTATCATGCACTGATCACGTGGCTATCATGCACTGATCACGTGGCTGATCATGCAATGATCACAAAACTACCATGCACTTGTCACGTGACTGATCATGCACTGATCAGGTAATTGATCATGTACTGATCACGTGACTGATCATGCACAGATCACGTGACTGATCATGCACAGATCACGTGACTGATCATGCACTGATCACGTGGCTATCATGCACTGCTCACGTGGCTGATCATGCAATGATCACGCAGCTACCATGTACTGGTCACATAACTGATCATGCACTGATCACATAATTGATCAAGCACTGATCACCTGGCTTATCATGCATTGATTATTTGACTGATCATGTGCTGATCATGTTTGGTGTCACACACTGATCATGTGCCTCTGGAGGCAATGAACATAGAGCTGAGTAGGCAGGAATCAGTCAGCAGGCTATAATCATGGAACTCAGATCTGAGAAATCATGCTGCTCAGCTGGTAATAATCAAGTAGATGAGCAGGCAGGAATTACGGAGCACAGGTGGCAATTGTCAAGCAGATGAGCAGACAGTAATCACGCAGCTCAGCAGGCCCTGATCACGTGACTGAGCATGCACTGTTCACATGGCTGATCACACACGTATCACGTGACTGATCATGCACTGATCACGTGACTTATCATGCACTGATCACGTGGCTATCATGCACTGATCACTTGGCTGGACATACACTGATCACGTGCCTGGTAATGCACTGATCATGTGACTGATCATGCACTGATCACGTAGCTATCTTGCACTGATCACTTGGCTGATCATATACTCATCACGGGACTGATCGTGCACTGATCACGGCGCTATCATTCATTGACTACATGACTCCACATGCACTGATTACGTGGATGATCATGCACTGATCACGTGACTGACCACGCACTGATCACGTGACTGATCATGCACTGATCACATGGCTGATCATGCACTGATCACGAGGCAATCATACATTGCTCACGTGGCTGATCTGGCAATGATCACATAGCTACGATATACTGGTCACGTGATTGATCATGCACTGAACACGTAATTTATCATGCACTGATCACTTGGCTGGACATACACTGATCACGTGCCTGGTCATGCACTGATCACGTGGCTGATCATGCACTGATCACGTGACTGATCATGCACTGATCTCGTGTCTGATCATGCACTGATCACGTGGCTATCATGCACTGCTCACGTGGCTGATCATGCGATGATCACGCAGCTACCATGTACTGGTCAAATGACTGATCATGCACTGATCACGTGACTGATCATGCAGTGATCACGTGGCTATCGTGCACTACTCACGTGGCTGATCATGCAATGATCATGTAGCTACCATGTACAGGTCACGTGAATGATCATACACCCATCAGGTGACTGATAATGCACTGATCACGTAATTGATCATGCAATGATCACGTGGCTGATCATGCACTGATCATGATCATCCACTGATCACGTGCTATCATGCACTGATTACTTGGCTGATACACTGATCACGCTGATGCACAGATTACATGACTGATCATGCACTGAACACGTGATTGATCATGCACTGATCACGTGGCTATCATGCATCATGATCACGCTGATCATAGCTACCATGTATCAGGTGACTGATCATACACCCATTAGGTGACGGATCATGCACTGATCACGTCGATGATCATACACTGACCACCTGCCTGGTCATGCACAGATCACGTGACAAATCATGAACTGATCACATAGCTATCATGAAATGATCACCTGGCTGATCATGCACTGATCACGTGGCTGATCATGCACTGATACCGTGACTGAGCATGGACTGATCACATGACTATCATGTAGTGATCACGTGACTTAATGGCTCTCATCATGTGACTGATCATGCGCTGATCATGTTTGCTATCATACACTGATCATTTGCCTCTGGAGGCAATAAACAAAGAGCTGAGTAGGCACGAATCAAACAGTCAGCAGGCAATAATCATGGAACTCAGGTGTGAGGAATCATGCTGCTCAGCTGGCAATAATCAAGCAGCTGAGCAGGCAGGAATTACGCAGCACAGCTGGCAATTCTCAAGCAGATGACAGGCAGGAAACATGCAGCTCAGCTGGCAATTGTCAAGCAGATGAGCAGTCAGTAATCACGCAGCTCAGCAGGCCCTTATCACGTGACTGAGAAGGCACTATTCACGTGGCTGATCATACACTGATCACGTGATGATCATGCGCTGATCACTTGGATATCATGCACTGATCACGTGGGTGATCATACACTGCTCAAGTAACTGATCATGCACTGATCACGTGGCTGAACATTCACTGTTCACGTGGCTGATCACACACCTGTCACGTGACATATCATGCACGGATCACGTGGCACTCATGCACTGAATACGTGGCAGATCATACTCTGCTCATGTTACTGATCATGCACACATCACGTGGCTATCATGCACTGTTCACGTGGCTCGTCATGGAATGATCACGTAGCAACCATGTACTGGTCACGTGACTGATCATGCACTGATCACGTAATTGATCCTGCACTGATCACGTGGCTCACCATGCACTGATCACGTGCTGATCACACATGTATCACGTGACTGATCATGCACTGATCACGTGGCTCTCATGCACTGATCATGTGGCTACCATGCACTGATCACGTAGCTATCATGCACTGATCACGTGGCTGATCATGCAATGATCACGTAGCAACCATGTGCTGGTAACGTGACTCATCATGCACTGATCACGTAATTGATCCTGCACTGATCACTTGGGTCATCATGCACTGATCACGTGGCTGATCACACATGTATCACGTGACTGATCATGCACTGATCACGTGGCTCTCATGCACTGATCATGTGGCTATCATGCACTGATCACGTAGCTATCATGCACTCATCACGTGGCTGATCACGCAATGCTCACGTAGCTACCATGTACTGGTCATGTAACTGATCATGCACTGATCACGTAATTGATCCTGCACTGATCACATGGCTCATCATGCACTGATCAGGTGGCTGATCACACACGAATCACGTGAGTGATCATGTACAGATCACGTAAATAATCATGAAGTGATCACGTGGCTATCCTGCACTGATCACGTGGATAACATGCACTGATCCCGTGGCTGATCACACACGTATCACGTGACTGATCGTACACTGATCACGTGACTATCATGCACTGATCACTTGGATATCATGCACTGATCACGTGGCTAATAATACATTGTTCACGTTTCTGAGCATGCACTGAAAACGTGGCTGATCATACACTGCTCACGTAACTGATCATGCACTGATCACGTAATTGATCATGCACTGATCACGTGGCTGATCATGCAATGATCACCTAGCTACCATGTACTGGTCCGTGAGTGATCATGCACTGATCACGTAATTGATCATGGACTGATCACGTGGCTGATCACGCACTGATCACGTGACTGATCATGCACTGATCACGTGGCTATCATGCACTGCTCACGTGGCTGATCATGCAGTGATCACGCACCTACCTTGTACTGGTCACATGACTGATCATGCACTGATTACGTAATTGATCATGCACTGATCACCTGGCTTATCATGCATTCATCATGTGACTGATCATGTGCTGATCATGTTTGGTGTCACACACTGATCATGTGCATCTGGAGGCAATGAACAAAGAGCTGAGTAGGCAGGAATCAGTCAGCAGGCTATAATCATGGAACTCAGCTTTGAGAAATCATGCTGCTCAGCTGGAAATAATCAAGTAGATGAGCAGGCAGGAATAATGCAGCACGGGTGGCAATTGTCAAGGAGATGACAGGCAGGAATCGTACAGCTCAGCTGGCAATTGTCAAGCAGATGAGCAGACAGTAATCACGCAGCTCAGCACGCCCTGATCACGTGACTGAGCATGCACTGTTCACGGCGCTGATCACACACCTATCACGTGAATGATCATGCACTGATCACGTGGCTCTCATGCACTGATCACGTGATTGCACATGCACTGATCACGTAATTGTATGCACTGCTCACGTGGCTATCATGCACTGATGACGTGGCTGATCATGCACTGATCATGTGACTGATCATGCACTGATCACGTAGCTATCTTTCACTGGTCACTTGGCTGATCATACACTCATCACAGGACTGATCGAGCACTGATTATGATGCTATCATGCATTCACTACATGACTCCACATGCACTGATCACGTGGATGATCACGCACTGATCACGTGACTGACCATGCACTGATCACGTGACTGATTATAAACTGATCACGTGGCTGATCATGCACTGATCACGTGGCTATCATGCACTGCTCACGTGGCTGATCATGCAATGATCACGTAGCTACCATGTACTGGTCACGTGACTGCTCATGCACTGATCACGTAATTGATCATGCACTGGTCATGTGGCTGATCATGCACTGATCACGTGGCTGATCATACACTGATCACGTGACTGATCATGCACTGATCACGTGACTGATCATGCACTGATCACGTGGCTATCATGCACTGATCACTTGGCTGGTCATACAGATCACGTGCCTCGTCATGCACTGATCACGTGGCTGATCATGCACTGATCACGTGACTGATCATGCACTGCTCTCATGGCTATCATGCAGTGATCACGTGGCTATCATGCACAGATCACATGGCTGATCATGCAATGATCACGTAGCTACCATATACTGGTCACGTGACTGGTCATGCACTGATCACGTGGCTGATCATGCACTGATCACGTGACTGATCATGCACTGTTCACGAGACTCATCATGCACTGATCACGTGGATATCATGCACTGATCACGTGTTTGATCATACACTGTTCACGTGTCTGACCATGCACTGCTGACATGGCTGATCATACACTGTTCACGTAACTGATCATGCACTGATCACGTGAATATAATGCACTGATCACGTGGCTGAACATGCACTGTTCACGTGGCTTACCACACACCTGTCACGTGACTGATCATGCACTGATCATGTGGCACTCATGCACTGATCACGTGGCTGATCATACTCTGCTCACGTAACTGATCATGCACACATCAGGTGGCTATCATGCACTTCTCACCTGGCTGGTCATGCAATGTTCACGTAGCTACCATATACTCGTCACGTGACTGATCATGCTCAGATCCCGTAAATGATCATGCACTGTTCACGTGACTCATCATGTACTGATCACGTGACTGATCATGCACTGATCACGTGGCTATCATGCACTGCTCACGTGGCTGATCATGCAATGATCATGTAGAAACCATGTACTGGTCACGTGACTGATCATGCACTGATCACGTAATTAATCATGCACTGATCACCTGACTCATCATGCACTGATCACGTGGCTGATCACACACGTATCACGTGACTGATCATGCACTGATGACATAATTGATCATGTACTGATCATGTGGCTGATTATGCACTGATCACGTGACTGATCATGCACTGATCACGGGGATATCATGCACTGCTCACGTGGCTGATCATGCAATGATCACATAATTGATCATGCACTGATCACCTGGCTTATCATGCATTGATTATGTGACTGATCATGTGCTGATCATGTTTGGTGTCACACACTGATCTTGTGCCTCTGAAGTCAATGAACATAGAGCTGAGTAGACAGGAATCAGTCAGCAGGCTATAATCATGGAACTCAGCTCTGAGAAATCATGCTGCTCAGCTGGCAATAATGAAGTAGATGAGCAGGCAGGAATTACGCAGCACAGGTGGCAATTGTCAAGGAGATGACAGGCAGGAATCGTGCAGCTCAGCTGGAAATTGTCAAGCAGATGAGCAGACAGTAATCACGCAGCTCAGCAGGCCCTGATCACGTGACTGAGCATGCACTGTTCACGTGGCTGATCATACACTGATCACGTGATGATCATGTACTGATCACTTGGATATCATGCCCTGATCACGTGGCTGATCATACACTGTTCACGTGTCTGACCATGCACTGATCACGTGGCTGATCATACACTGCTCACGTAACTGATCATGCAGTGATCACGTGGCTATCATGCACTGAATACTTGGCTGACCATGCACTGTTCAAGTGGCTGATCACACAACTGTCACGTGACATATCGTGCACTGATCCCGTGGCTCTCATGCACTGATCACGTGGCTATCCTGCACTGATAACGTGGATATCATGCACTGATCACCTGGCTGATCACACATGTATCACGTGACGGATCATGCACTGATCACGTGGCTGATCATGCAATGATCACGTAGTACCATGCACTGGTCACGTGACTGATCATGCACTGATCAGGTAATTGATCATGCACTAATCACGTGAGTGATCATGCACACATCACCTGACTGATCATGCACAGATCACGTGACTGATCATGCACTGATCACGTGGCTATCATGCACTGCTCACGTGGCTGATCATGCAATGATCAGGCAGCTACCATGTACTGGTCACATGACTGATCATGAACTGATCACATAATTGATCATGCACTGATCACCTGGCTTATCATGCATTGATCATGTGATTGATCATGTGCTGATAATGTTTGGTGTCACACACTGATCATGTGTCTCTGGAGGCAATGAACATAGAGCTGAGTAGGCAGGAATCAGTCAGCAGGCCATAATCATGGAACTCAGCTCTGAGAAATCATGCTGCTCAGCTGGCAATAATCAAGTAGACGAGCAGGCAGGAATTACGCAGCACAGGTGGCAATTGTCAAGGAGATGACAGGCAGGAATCGTGCAGCTCAGGTGGAAATTGTCAAGCAGATGAGCAGACAGTAATCACGCAGCTCAGCAGGCCCTGATCACGTGACTGAGCATGAACTGTTCACATGGCTGATCACACACTTATCACGTGACTGATCATGCACTGATCTTGTGACTGATCATGCACTGATCACGTAGCTATCTTGCACTGATCAATTGGCTGATCATACACTCATCACGGGACTGATCGTGCACTGATCACGGCGCTATCATGCATTGACTACATGACTCCACATGCACTGATCACGTGGATGATCATGCACTGATCACGTGACTGACCATGCACTGATCACGTTACTGATCACTCACTGATCACATGGCTGATCATGCACTGATCACGTGGCTCTCATGCACTGCTCACGTGGCTGATCAGGCAATGATCACGTAGCTACCATGTACTGGTCACGTGACTGATCATGCACTGATCACATAATTGATCATGCACTGATCATGTGGCTGATCTTGCACTGATCACGTGGCTGAACATACACTGATCACGTGACTGATCATGCACTGATCACGTGGCTATAATGCACTGATCACTTGGCTGGACATACACTGATTACGTGCCTGGTAATGCACTGATCACGTGGCTGATGATGCACTGATCACGTGACTGATCATACACTGTTCACGTGTCTGACCATGCACTGATCACGTTGCTGAACATACACTGCTCACGTAACCGATCATGCACTGATCACGTGGCTGATCATACACTGTTCACGTGTCTGACCATGCACTGATCACGTGGCTGATCATACACTGCTGACGTAACTGATCATGCACTGATCACGTGGCTATCATGCACTGAATACGTGGCTGGACATGCACTGTTCATGTGGCTGATCACACACCTGTCACGTGACATATCATGCACTGATCACGTGGCACTCATGCACTGATCACGTGGCTGATCATACTCTGCTCACGTAACTCATCATGCACACATCACGTGGCTATTATGCACTGCTCACGTGGTTCGTCATCGAATGATCACGAAGCTACCATATACTGGTCACGTGACTGATCATGCACAGATCACGTAAATGATCATGCAGTGTTCACGTGACTGATCATGTACTGATCACGTGACTAATCATGAAGTGATCACGTGGCTATCCTGCACTGATCACGTGGATAACATGCACTGATCACGTGGCTGATCATGCAATGATCACGTAGCTACCATGCACTGATCATGTGACTGATCATGCACTGATCACGTGGCTGATCATGCAATGATCACGTAGCTACCATGGACTGGTCACGTGACTGATCATGCACTGATCACGTGGCTATCATGCACTGCTCACGTGGCTGAACATGCAATGATCACGCAGCTACCATGTACTGGTGACATGACTGATCATGCACTGATCACGTAATTGATCATGCACTGATCACCTGGCTTATCATGCATTGATCATGTGACTGATCATGCACTTATCACGTGGCTCTCATGCACTGATCACCTGGCTATCATGCACTGAACACGTGACTGATCATGCACTGATCACGTGGCTATCATGCCCTGATGACGTGGCTAATCATGCACTGATCATATGACTGATCATTCACTGATCACGTAGCTATCTTGCACTGATCACTTGGCTGATCATACACTCATCACGGGACTGATGTGCACTGATCAAGGCGCTATCATGCATTGATTACATGACTCCACATGCACTGATCACGTGGATGATCATGCACTGATCACGTGACTGAGAGGCTCTGATCACGTGACTGTGCCGTCAGTGATCACGTGGCTGAGCAGGCACTGATATCGTGACTGAGCATGCACTGATCATGTGCCGGGAGCCGGGGAGGCATTCCACTCTGGACAAAGGTCATGAGGAAGGAGGCTCGGCATACGCAAATGCGGGATCGAGCCTCAGGAGTCCACCCGGATATTCTCGAGCATCTCCCCCCCAAGAAAACCAGACTCTGCCTACTGTATTGCTTTGTGCTCTCACCTCTGATTTCACTGGGGGCTGTCCACCACCACCATCTCGCTCTCTCTGTCAAAGAGTTAATTTACAGCTCCAATTCATAAAGTTCCTTGTCATTCTTCCCTTTAACTTCCAGCTGAGTCTCCATCTGGAGCGCGGAACCCACCACGCTTACTAATTATGCCTGGTCTGCTAAGACCCACTCGAGAAGGTGTCTAGGGTGAGGCACCTTTCGCTATTCGAGAGGGTGCCAGCGGCCTACGTAAGTGGTTCAAACTTCTTGTCTTGAAGTTTGATTGGTCTTCCGCGTGAACCAAGCTACTCAGTCTCTTTTCTCCACCGAATTTTCCTACTGAGCTCTCCTCATACTATTATTCTTGACATCTCTGATTAGCATATAAATAGTCGCCTAGGCCATCTCTCCTTCGAATACCCTGGATCAGTTGGGGCTGGTCCCCGGCAGGTGGCGACCGAACAGGGACCTCAGGAGGCGATACTCAAAGAGCTGAGCAGACACGAACCACGCAATCAGCAGGCAATAAGCATGGAGCTCAGCAGTGACGAATCATGCTGCTCAACTGGCAATAATCAAGCACGTGACCAGGCAGGAATCACGCAGCTCAGCTGGCAATTGTCAAGCAGATGAGCTGACAGGAATCACGCAGCTCAGATGGCAATTGTCATGCAGATGAGACGGCAGGAATCACGCAGCTCAGCAGGCCCTGATCACGTGACTCTGCAGGCACTGATCACGTGGCTGATCAAGTCCAGATCACGTGACTGAGCGTGCACTGATCACGTGGCTATCATGCACTGATGACGTGACTGCGCATGCACTGATGACGTGGCTGATCAGGCACTGATCACATGGCTCATCATGCACTGATCACGTGTTTATCAGACAATGATCAGTGACTGACAGGCGCTGATCATGGGACTGTGCACGCACTGATCACGTGGCTATCATGCACTGATCCCGTGACTGTGCATGCACTGATGACGTGGCTGTTTGGGCACTGATCACGTGTTTATCAGGCAGTGATCAGTGACTGACAGGCGCTGATCAGGGGACTGTGCACGCACTAATCAGGTGGCTGATCAGGAAATGACCACCTGACCGCGCATGCAGTGATCACGTGGCTGGTCGTTCACTGATCATGTGTTTATCATACGGTGATCACGTGACTGAGAGGCGCTGATCACGTGACTGTGCCGTCAGTGATCACGTGGCTGAGCAGGCACTGATAACGTGACTGAGCATGCACTGATCATGTGCCGGGAGCCGGGGAGGCATTCCACTCTGGACAAAGGTCATGAGGAAGGAGGCTCGGCATACGCAAATGCGGGATCGAGCCTCAGGAGTCCACCCGGATATTCTCGAGCATCTCCCCCCCAAAAAAACCAGAGTCTGCCTACTGTATTGCTTTTGCTCTCACCTCTGATTTCACTGGGGGCTGTCCCCCACCACCATCTCGCTCTCTCTGTCAAAGAGTTAACTTACAGCTCCAATTCATAAAGTTCCTTGTCATTCTTCCCTTTAACTTCCAGCTGAGTCTCCATCTGGAGCGCGGAACCCACCACGCTTACTAATTATGCCTGGGCTGCTAAGACCCACTCGAGAAGGTGTCTAGGGTGAGGCACCTTTCGCTATTCGAGAGGGCGCCTGAGGCCTACGTAAGTGGTGCAAACTTCTTGTCTTGAAGATTGATTGGTCTTCCGCTTGAACCAAGATACTCAGTCTCTTTTCTCCACCGAATTTTCCTACTGAGCTCTCCTCATACTATTATTCTTGACATCTCTGATTAGCATATAAATAGTCGCCTAGGCCATCTCTCCTTTGAATACCCTGGATCAGTTGGGGCTGGTCCCCGGCAGGTGGCGACCGAACAGGGACCTCAGGAGGCGATACTCAAAGAGCTGAACAGACACGAACCACGCAATCAGCAGGCAATAAGCATGGAGCTCAGCAGTGAGGAATCATGCTGCTCAACTGGCAATAATCAAGCACGTGACCAGGCAGGAATCACGCAGCTCAGCTGGCAATTGTCAAGCAGATGAGCCGACAGGAATCACGCAGCTCAGATGGCAAATGTCATGCAGATGAGCCGGCAGGAATCACGCAGCTCAGCAGGCCCTGATCACGTGACTCTGCAGGCACTGATCACGTGGCTGATCAAGTCCAGATCACGTGACTGAGCATGCACTGAGAACGTGGCTATCATGCACTGATGACGTGACTGCGCATGCACTGATGACGTGGTTGATCAGGCACTGATCACATGGCTCATCATGCACTGATCTCGTGTTTATCAGGCAGTGATCAGTGACTGACAGGCGCTGATCAGGGGACTGTGCACGCACTGATCAGGTGGCTGATCAGGAACTGACCACTGACCGCGCATGCAGTCATCACGTGGCTAGTCGTTCACTGATCACGTGTTTATCATACGGTGATCACGTGACTGAGAGGCGCTGATCACGTGACTGTGCCGTCAGTGATCACGTGGCTGAGCAGGCACTGATATCGTGAATGAGCATGCACTGATCATGTGCCGGGAGCCGGGGAGGCATTCGACTCTGGACAAAGGTCATGAGGAAGGAGGCTCGGCATACGCAAATGCGGGATCGAGCCTCAGGAGTCCACCCAGATATTCTCCAGCATCTCCCCCCCAAAAAAACCAGAGTCTGCCTACTGTATTGCTTTGTGCTCTCACCTCTGATTTCACTGGGGGCTGTCCCCCACCACCATCTCGCTCTCTCTGTCAAAGAGTTAACTTACAGCTCCAATTCATAAAGTTCCTTGTCATTCTTCCCTTTAACTTCCAGCTGAGTCTCCATCTGGAGCACGGAACCCACCACGCTTACTAATTATGCCTGGGCTGCTAAGACCCACTCGAGAAGGTGTCTAGGGTGAGGCACCTTTCGCTATTCGAGAGGGCGCCTGCGACCTACGTTAGTGGTGCAACCTTCTTGTCTTGAAGTTTGATTGGTCTTCCACGTAAACCAAGCTCCTCAGTCTCTTTTCTCCACCGAATTTTCCTACTGAGCTCTCCTCATACTATTATTCTTGACATCTCTGATTAGCATATAAATATTCGCCTAGGCCATCTCTCCTTCGAATACCCTGGATCAGTTGGGGCTGGTCCCCGGCAGGTGGCGACCAAACAGGGACCTCAGGAGGCGATACTCAAAGAGCTGAGCAGACACGAACCACGCAATCAGCAGGCAATAAGCATGGAGCTCAGCAGTGACGAATCATGCTGCTCAACTGGCAATAATCAAGCACGTGACCAGGCAGGAACCACGCAGCTCAGCTGGCAAATGTCAAGCAGATGAGCTGACAGGAATCACGCAGCTCAGATGGCAATTGTCATGCAGATGAGCCGGCAGGAATCACGCAGCTCAGCAGGCCCTGATCACGTGACTCTGCAGGCACTGATCACGTGGCTGATCAAGTACAGATCACATGATTGAGCATGCACTGATCACGTGGCTATCATGCACTGATGACGTGACTGCACATGCACTGATGACGTGGCTGATCATGCACTGATCACGTGGCTATCATGCACTGATCACCTGGCTATCATGCACTGATGACGTGACTGCGCATGCACTGATGACGTGGCTGATCAGGCACTGATCACATGGCTCATCATGCACTGATCACGTGTTTATCAGACAATGATCAGTGACTGACAGGCGCTGATCATGGGACTGTGCACGCACTGATCACGTGGCTATCATGCACTGATCCCGTGACTGTGCATGCACTGATGACGTGGCTGTTTGGGCACTGATCACGTGTTTATCAGGCAGTGATCAGTGACTGACAGGCGCTGATCAGGGGACTGTGCACGCACTAATCAGGTGGCTGATCAGGAAATGACCACCTGACCGCGCATGCAGTGATCACGTGGCTGGTCGTTCACTGATCATGTGTTTACCATACGGTGATCACGTGACTGAGAGGCGCTGATCACGTGACTGTGCCGTCAGTGATCACGTGGCTGAGCAGGCACTGATATCGTGACTGAGCATGCACTGATCATGTGCCGGGAGCCGGGGAGGCATTCCACTCTGGACAAAGGTCATGAGGAAGGAGGCTCGGCATACGCAAATGCGGGATCGAGCCTCAGGAGTCCACCCGGATATTCTCGAGCATCTTCCCCCCAAAAAAACCAGAGTCTACATACTGTATTGCTTTGTGCTCTCACCTCTGATTTCACTGGGGGCTGTCCCCCACCACCATCTCGCTCTCTCTGTCAAAGAGTTAACTTACAGCTCCAATTCATAAAGTTCCTTGTCATTCTTCCCTTTAACTTTCAGCTGAGTCTCCATCTGGAGTGCGGAACCCACCATGCTTACTATTTATGCCTGGGCTGCTAAGACCCACTCGAGAAGGTGTCTAGGGTGAGGCACCTTTCGCTATTCGAGAGGGCGCCTGCGGCCTACGTAAGTGGTGCAAACTTCTTGTCTTGAAGTTTGATTGGTCTTCCGCGTAAACCAAGCTACTCAGTCTCTTTTCTCCACCGAATTTTCCTACTGAGCTCTCCTCATACTATTATTCTTGACATCTCTGATTAGCATATAAATAGTCGCCTAGGCCATCTCTCCTTCGAATACCCTGGATCAGTTGGGGCTGGTCCCCGGCAGGTGGCGACCGAACAGGGACCTCAGGAGGCAATACTCAAAGAGCTGAGCAGACACGAACCACGCAATCAGCAGGCAATAAGCATGGAGCTCAGCAGTGACGAATCATGCTGCTCAACTGGCAATAATCAAGCACGTGACCAGGCAGGAACCAAGCAGCTCAGCTGGCAATTGTCAAGCAGATGAGCTGACAGGAATCACACAGCTCAGATGGCAATTGTCATGCAGATGAGCCGGCAGGAATCACGCAGCTCAGCAGGCCCTGATCACGTGACTCTGCAGGCACTGATCACGTGGCTGATCAAGTCCAGATCACGTGACTGAGCATGCACTGATCACGTGGCTATCATGCACTGATGACGTGACTGCGCATGCACTGATGACGTGGCTGATCGGGCACTGATCACATGGCTCATCATGCACTGATCACGTGTTTATCAGACAATGATCAGTGACTGACAGGCGCTGATCATGGGACTGTGCACGCACTGATCACGTGGCTATCATGCACTGATCCCGTGACTGTGCATGCACTGATGACGTGGCTGTTTGGGCACTGATCACGTGTTTATCAGGCAGTGATCAGTGACTGACAGGCGCTGATCAGGGGACTGTGCACGCACTAATCAGGTGGCTGATCAGGAAATGACCACCTGACCGCGCATGCAGTGATCACGTGGCTGGTCGTTCACTGATCATGTGTTTATCATACGGTGATCACGTGACTGAGAGGCGCTGATCACGTGACTGTGCCGTCAGTGATCACGTGGCTGAGCAGGCACTGATATCGTGACTGAGCATGCACTGATCATGTGCCGGGAGCCGGGGAGGCATTCCACTCTGGACAAAGGTCATGAGGAAGGAGGCTCGGCATACGCAAATGCGGGATCGAGCCTCAGGAGTCCACCCGGATATTCTCGAGCATCTCCCCCCCAAAAAAACCAGAGTCTACCTACTGTATTGCTTTGTGCTCTCACCTCTGATTTCACTGGGGGCTGTCCCCCACCACCATCTCGCTCTCTCTGTCAAAGAGTTAACTTAGAGCTCCAATTCATAAAGTTCCTTGTCATTCTTCCCTTTAACTTCCAGCTGAGTCTCCATCTGGAGCGCGGAACCCACCACGCTTACTAATTATGCCTGGGCTGCTAAGACCCACTCGAGAAGGTGTCTAGGGTGAGGCACCTTTCGCTATTCGAGAGGGCGCCTGCGGCCTACGTAAGTGGTGCAAACTTCTTGTCTTGAAGTTTGATTGGTCTTCCGCGTAAACCAAGCTACTCAGTCTCTTTTCTCCACCGAATTTTCCTACTGAGCTCTCCTCATACTATTATGCTTGACATCTCTGATTAGCATATAAATAGTCGCCTAGGCCATCTCTCCTTCAAATACCCTGGATCAGTTGGGGCTGGTCCCCGGCAGGTGGCGTCGAACAGGGACCTCAGGAGGCGATACTCAAAGAGCTGAGCAGACACGAACCACGCAATCAGCAGGCAATAAGCATGGAGCTCAGCAGTGACGAATCATGCTGCTCAACTGGCAATAATCAAGCACCTGACCAGGCAGGAACCAAGCAGCTCAGCTGGCAATTGTCAAGCAGATGAGCTGACAGGAATCACGCAGCTCAGATGGCAATTGTCATGCAGATGAGCCGGCAGGAATCACGCAGCTCAGCAGGCCCTGATCACGTGACTCTGCAGGCACTGATCACGTGGCTGATCAAGTCCAGATCACGTGACTGAGCATGCACTGATCACGTGGCTATCATGCACTGATGACGTGACTGCGAATGCAATGATGACGTGGCTGATCAGGCACTGATCACATGGCTCATCATGCACTGATCACGTGTTTATCAGGCAATGATCAGTGACTGACAGGCGCTGATCATGGGACTGTGCACGCACTGATCACGTGGCTATCATGCACTGATCCCGTGACTGTGCATGCACTGATGACGTGGCTGTTTGGGCACTGATCACGTGTTTATCAAGCAGTGATCAGTGACTGACAGGCGCTGATCAGGGGACTGTGCACGCACTAATCAGGTGGCTGATCAGGAAATGACCACCTGACCGCGCATGCAGTGATCACGTGGCTGGTCGTTCACTGATCACGTGTTTATCATACGGTGATCACGTGACTGAGAGGCGCTGATCACGTGACTGTGCCGTCAGTGATCACGTGGCTGAGCAGGCACTGATATCGTGACTGAGCATTCACTGATCATGTGCCGGAAGCCGGGGAGGCATTCCACTCTGGACAAAAGTCATGAGGAAGGAGGCTCGGCATACGCAAATGTGGGATCGAGCCTCAGGAGTCCACCCGCATATTCTCGAGCATCTCCCCCCCAAAAAGATCAGAGTCTGCCTACTGTATTGCTTTGTGCTCTCACCTCTGATTTCACTGGGGGCTGTCCCCCACCACCATCTCGCTCTCTCTGTCAAAGAGTTAACTTACAGCTCCAATTCATAAAGTTCCTTGTCATTCTTCCCTTTACCTTCCAGCTGAGTCTCCATCTGGAGCGCGGAACCCACCACGCTTACTAATTATGCCTGGGCTGCTAAGACCCACTTGAGAAGGTGTCTAGGGTGAGGCACCTTTCGCTATTCGAGAGGGCGCCTGCGGCCTACGTAAGTGGTGCAAACTTCTTGTCTTGAAGTTTGATTGGTCTTCTGCGAGAACCAAGCTACTCAGTCTCTTTTCTCCACCGAATTTTCCTACTGAGCTCTCCTCATACTATTATTCTTGACATCTCTGATTAGCATATAAATAGTCGCCTAGGCCATCTCTCCTTCGAATACCCTGGATCAGTTGGGGCTGGTCCCCGGCAGGTGGCGACCGAACAGGGACCTCAGGAGGCGATTCTCAAAGAGCTGAGCAGACACGAACCACGCAATCAGCAGGCAATAAGCATGGAGCTCAGCAGTGACGAATCATGCTGCTCAACTGGCAATAATCAAGCACGTGACCAGGCAGGAATCACGCAGCTCAGCTGGCAATTGTCAAGCAGATGAGCCGACAGGAATCACGCAGCTCAGATGGCAATTGTCATGCAGATGAGCCGGCAGGAATCACGCAGCTCAGCAGGCCCTGATCACGTGACTCTGCAGGCACTGATCACGTGGCTGATCAAGTCCAGATCACGTGACTGAGCATGCACTGATCACGTGGCTATCATGCACTGATCACGTGACTGAGCATGCACTGATCACGTGGCTATCATGCACTGATGACGTGACTGCGCATGCACTGATGACGTCGCTGATCAGGCACTGATCACATGGCTCATCATGCACTGATCAAGTGTTTATCAGGCAATGATCAGTGACTGACAGGCGCTGATCATGGGACTGTGCACGCACTGATCACGTGGCTATCATGCACTGATCACGTGACTGCGCATGCACTGATGACGTGGCTGTTGGGGCACTGATCACGTGTTTATCAGGCAGTGATCAGTGACTGACAGGCGCTGATCAGGGGACTGTGCACGCACTGATCAGGTGGCTGATCAGGAACTGACCACCTGACCTCGCATGCAGTGATCACGTGGCTGGTCGTTCACTGATCACGTGTTTATCATATGGTGATCACGTGCCTGAGAGGCGCTGATCACGTGACTGTGCCGTCAGTGATCACGTGGCTGAGCAAGCACTGATATCGTGACTGAGCATGCACTGATCATGTGCCGGGAGCCGGGGAGGCATTCCAGTCTGGACAAAGGTCATGAGGAAGGAGGCTCGGCATACGCAAATGCGGGATCGAGCCTCAGGAGTCCACCCGGAGATTCTCGAGCATCTCCCCCCCAAAAAAACCAGAGTCTGCCTACTGTATTTCTTTGTGCTCTCACCTCTGATTTCACTAGGGGCTGTCCCCCACCACCATCTCGCTCTCTCTGTCAAAGAGTTAACTTACAGCTCCAATTCATAAAGTTCCTTGTCATTCTTCCCTTTAACTTCCAGCTGAGTCTCCATCTGGATCGCGGAACCCACCACGCTTACTAATTATGCCTGGGCTGCTAAGACCCACTCGAGAAGGTGTCTAGGGTGAGGCACCTTTCGCTATTCTAGAGGGCGCCTGCAGCCTACGTAAGTGGTGCAAACTTCTTGTCTTGAAGTTTGATTGGTCTTCCGCGTAAACCAAGCTACTCAGTCTCTTTTCTCCACCGAATTTTCCTACTGAGCTCTCCTCATACTATTATTCTTGACATCTCTGATTAGCATATAAATAGTCGCCTAGGCCATCTCTCCTTCGAATACCCTGGATCAGTTGGGGCTGGTCCCCGGCAGGTGGCGACCGAACAGGGACCTCAGGAGGCGATACTCAAAGAGCTGAGCAGACACGAACCACGCAATCAGCAGGCAATAAGCATGGAGCTCAGCAGTGACGAATCATGCTGCTCAACTGGCAATAATCAAGCACGTGACCAGGCAGGAATCACGCAGCTCAGCTGGCAATTGTCAAGCAGATGAGCCAGCAGGAATCACGCAGCTCAGCAGGCCCTGATCACGTGACTCTGCAGGCACTGAACACGTGGCTGATCAAGTCCAGATCACGTGAATGAGCATGTACTGATCACGTGGCTATCATGCACTGATGACGTGACTGCGCATGCACTGATGACGTGGCTGATCAGGCACTGATCACATGGCTCATCATGCACTGATCACGTGTTTATCAGGCAATGATCAGTGACTGACAGGCGCTGATCATGGGACTTTGCACGCACTGATCACGTGGCTATCATGCACTGATCACGTGACTGCGCATGCACTGATGACGTGGCTGTTCGGGCACTGATCACGTGTTTATCAGGCAGTGATCAGTGACTGACAGGCGCTGATCAGGGGACTGTGCACGCACTGATCAGGTGGCTGATCAGGAACTGACCACCTGACTGCGCATGCAGTGATCACGTGGCTGGTCGTTCACTCATCACGTGTTTATCATACGGTGATCACGTGACTGAGAGGCGCTGATCACGTGACTGTGCCGTCAGTGATCACGTGGCTGAGCAGGCACTGATATCGTGACTGAGCATGCACTGATCATGTGCCGGGAGCCGGGGAGGCCTTCCACTCTGGACAAAGGTCATGAGGAAGGAGGCTCGGCATACGCAAATGCGGGATCGAGCCTCAGGAGTCCACCCGGATATTCTCGAGCATCTCCCCCCAAAAACCAGAGTCTGCCTACTGTATTGCTTTTGCTCTCACCTCTGATTTCACTGGGGGCTGTCCCCCACCACCATCTCGCTCTCTCTGTCAAAGAGTTAACTTAGAGCTCCAATTCATAAAGTTCCTTGTCATTCTTCCCTTTAACTTCCAGCTGAGTCTCCATCTGGAGCGCGGAACCCACCACGCTTACTAATTATGCCTGGGCTGCTAAGACCCACTCGAGAAGGTGTCTAGGGTGAGGCACCTTTCGCTATTCGAGAGGGCGCCTGCGGCCTACGTAAGTGGTGCAAACTTCTTGTCTTGAAGTTTGATTGGTCTTCCGCGTAAACCAAGCTACTCAGTCTCTTTTCTCCACCGAATTTTCCTACTGAGCTCTCCTCATACTATTATTCTTGACATCTCTGATTAGCATATAAATAGTCGCCTAAGCCATCTCTCCTTCGAATACCCTGGATCAGTTGGGGCTGGTCCCCGGCAGGTGGCGACCGAACAGGGACCTCAGGAGGCGATACTCAAAGAGCTGAGCAGACACGAACCACGCAATCAGCAGGCAATAAGCATGGAGCTCAGCAGTGACGAATCATGCTGCTCAACTGGCAATAATCAAGCACGTGACCAGGCAGGAATCACGCAGCTCAGCTGGCAATTGTCAAGCAGATGAGCCGACAGGAATCACGCAGCTCAGATGGCAATTGTCATGCAGATGAGCCGGCAGGAATCACGCAGCTCAGCAGGCCCTGATCACCTGACTCTGCAGGCACTGATCACGTGGCTGATCAAGTCCAGATCACGTGACTGAGCATGCACTGATCACGTGGCTATCATGCACTGATGACGTGACTGCGCATGCACTGATGACGTGGCTGATCAGGCACTGATCACATGGCTCATCATGCACTGATCACGTGTTTATCAGGCAATGATCAGTGACTGACAGGCGCTGATCATGGGACTGTGCACGCACTGATCACGTGGCTATCATGCACTGATCACGTGACTGCGCATGCACTGATGACGTGGCTGTTCGGACACTGATCACGTGTTTATCAGGCAGTCATCAGTGACTGACAGGCGCTGATCAGGGGACTGTGCACGCACTGATCAGGTGGCTGATCAGGAACTGACCACCTGACTGCGCATGCAGTGATCACGTGGCTGGTCGTTCACTGATCACGTGTTTATCCTACGGTGATCACGTGACTGAGAGGCGCTGATCACGTGACTGTGCCGTCAGTGATCACGTGGCTGAGCAGGCACTGATATCGTGACTGAGCATGCACTGATCATGTGCCGGGAGCCGGGGAGGCATTCCACTCTGGACAAAGGTCATGAGGAAGGAGGCTCGGCATACGCAAATGCGGGATCGAGCCTCAGGAGTCCACCCGGATATTCTCGAGCATCTCCCCCCAAAAAACCAGAGTCTGCCTACTGTATTGCTTTGTGCTCTCACCTCTGATTTCATTGGGGGCTGTCCCCCACCACCATCTCGCTCTCTCTGTCAAAGAGTTAACTTACAGCTCCAATTCATAAAGTTCCTTGTCATTCTTCCCTTTAACTTCCAGCTGAGTCTCCATCTGGAGCGCGGAACCCACCACGCTTACTAATTATGCCTGGGCTGCTAAGACCCACTCGAGAAGGTGTCTATGGTGAGGCACCTTTCGCTATTCGAGAGGGCGCCTGCGGCCTACGTAAGTGGTGCAAACTTCTTGTCTTGAAGTTTGATTGGTCTTCTGCGTAAACCAAGCTACTCAGTCTCTTTTCTCCACCGAATTTTCCTACTGAGCTCTCCTCATACTATTATTCTTGACATCTCTGATTAGCATATAAATAGTCGCCTAGGCCATCTCTCCTTCGAATACCCTGGATCAGTTGGGGCTGGGCCCCGGCAGGTGGCAACCGAACAGGGAACTCAGGAGGCAATACTCAAAGAGTTGAGCAGACACGAACCACGCAATCAGCAGGCAATAAGCATGGAGCTCAGCAGTGACGAATCATGTTGCTCAACTGGCAATAATCAAGCACGTGACCAGGCAGGAATCACGCAGCTCAGCTGGCAATTGTCAAGCAGATGACCCGACAGGAATCACGCAGCTCAGCAGGCCCTGATCCCGTGACTCTGCAGGCACTGATCACGTGGCTGATCAAGTACAGATCACGTGACTGAGCATGCACTGATCACGTGGCTATCATGCACTGATGACGTGACTGCGCATGCATTGATGACGTGGCTGATCAGGCACTGATCACATGGCTCATCATGCACTGATCACGTGTTTATCAAGCAGTGATCAGTGACTGACAGGCGCTGATCAGGGGACTGTCCACGCACTGATAAGTTGGCTGATCAGGAACTGACCACCTGACTGCGCATGCAGTGGTCACGTGGCTGGTCGTTCACTGATCACGTGTTTATCATACGGTGATCACGTGACTGAGAGGCGCTGATCACGTGACTGTGCCGTCAGTGATCACGTGGCTGAGCAGGCACTGATACCATGACTGAGCATGCACTGATCATGTGCCGGGAGCCGGGGAGGCATTTCACTCTGGACAAAGTTCATGATGAAGGAGGCTCGGCATACGCAAATGCGGGATCGAGCCTCAGGAGTCCACCCGGATATTCTCGAGCGTCTCCCCCCCCAAAAAAACCAGAGTCTGCCTACTGTATTGCTTTGTGCTGTCACCTCTGATTTCACTGGGGCTGTCCCCCACCACCATCTCGCTCTCTCTGTCAAAGAGTTAACTTTGAGCTCCAATTCATAAAGTTCCTTGTCATTCTTCCCTTTTACTTCCAGCTGAGTCTCCATCTGGAGCGCGGAACCCACCACGCTTACTAATTATGCCTGGGCTGCTAAGACCCACTCGAGAAGGTGTCTAGGCTGAGGCACCTTTTGCTATTCGAGAGGGCGCCTGCGGCCTACGTAAGTGGTGCAAACTTCTTGTCTTGATGTTTGATTGGTCTTCTGCGTAAACCAAGCTACTCAGTCTCTTTTCTCCACCGAATTTTCCTACTGAGCTCACCTCATACTATTATTCTTGACATCTCTGATTAGCATATAAATAGTCGCCTAGGCCATCTCTCCTTCGAATACCCTGGATCAGTTGGGGCTGGTCGCCGGCAGGTGGCGACCGAACAGGGACCTCAGGAGGCGATACTCAAAGAGCTGAGCAGACACGAACCACGCAATCAGCAGGCAATAAGCATGGAGCTCAGCAGTGACGAATCATGCTGCTCAACTGGCAATAATCAAGCACGTGACCAGGCAGGAATCACGCAGCTCAGCTGGCAATTGTCAAGCAGATGAGCCGACAGGAATCACGCAGCTCAGATGGCAATTGTCATGCAGATGAGCCGGCAGGAATCACACAGCTCAGCAGGCCCTGATCACCTGACTCTGCAGGCACTGATCACGTGGCTGATCAAGTCCAGATCACGTGACTGAGCATGCACTGATCACGTGGCTATCATGCACTGATGACGTGACTGCGCATGCACAGATGACGTGGCTGATCAGGCACTGATCACATGGCTCATCATGCACTGATCACGTGTTTATCAGGCAATGATCAGTGACTGACAGGCGCTGATCATGGGACTGTGCACGCACTGATCACGTGGCTATCATGCACTGATCACGTGACTGCGCATGCACTGATGACGTGGCTGTTCGGACACTGATCACGTGTTTATCAGGCAGTCATCAGTGACTGACAGGCGCTGATCAGGGGACTGTGCACGCACTGATCAGGTGGCTGATCAGGAACTGACCACCTGACTGCGCATGCAGTGATCACGTGGCTGGTCGTTCACTGATCACCTGTTTATCATACGGTGATCACGTGACTGAGAGGCGCTGATCACGTGACTGTACCGTCAGTGATCACGTGGCTGAGCAGGCACTGATATCGTGACTGAGCATGCACTGATCATGTGCCGGGAGCCGGGGAGGCATTCCACTCTGGACAAAGGTCATGAGGAAGGAGGCTCGGCATACGCAAATGCGGGATCGAGCCTCAGGAGTCCACCCGGATATTCTCGAGCATCTCCCCCCAAAAAACCAGAGTCTGCCTACTGTATTTCTTTGTGCTCTCACCTCTGATTTCACTGGGGGCTGTCCCCCACCACCATCTCGCTCTGTCTGTCAAAGAGATAACTTACAGCTCCAATTCATAAATTTCCTTGTCATTCTTCCCTTTAACTTCCAGCTGAGTCTCCATCTGGAGCGCGGAACCCACCACGCTTACTAATTATGCCTGGGCTGCTAAGACCCACTCGAGAAGGTGTCTAGGGTGAGGCACCTTTCGCTATTCGAGAGGGCACCTGCGGCCTACGTAAGTGGTGCAAACTTCTTGTCTTGAAGTTTGATTGGTCTTCTGCGTAAACCAAGCTACTCAGTCTCTTTTCTCCACCGAATTTTCCTACTGAGCTCTCCTCATACTATTATTCTTGACATCTCTGATTAGCATATAAATAGTCGCCTAGGCCATCTCTCCTTCGAATACCCTGGATCAGTTGGGGCTGGGCCCCGGCAGGTGGCAACCGAACAGGGAACTCAGGAGGCAATACTCAAAGAGTTGAGCAGACACGAACCACGCAATCAGCAGGCAATAAGCATGGAGCTCAGCAGTGACGAATCATGCTGCTCAACTGGCAATAATCAAGCACGTGACCAGGCAGGAATCACGCAGCTCAGCTGGCAATTGTCAAGCAGATGACCCGACAGGAATCACGAAGCTCAGCAGGCCCTGATCATGTGACTCTGCAGGCACTGATCTCGTGGCTGATCAAGTACAGATCACGTGACTGAGCATGCACTGATCACGTGGCTATCATGCACTGATGTCGTGACTGCGCATGCACTGATGACGTGGCTGATCATGCACTGATCACATGGCTCATCATGCACTGATCACGTGTTTATCAGGCAGTGATCAGTGACTGACAGGCGCTGATCAGGGGACTGTGCACGCACTGATCAGGTGGCTGATCAGGAACTGACCACCTGACTGCGCATGCAGTGATCACGTGGCTGGTCGTTCACTGATCACGTGTTTATCATACGGTGATCACGTGACTGAGAGGCGCTGATCACGTGACTGTGCCGTCAGTGATCACGTGGCTGAGCAGGCACTGATACCGTGACTGAGCATGCACTGATCATGTGCCGGGAGCCGGGCAGGCATTCCACTCTGGACAAAAGTCATGAGGAAGGAGGCTCGGCATACGCAAATGCGGGATCGAGCCTCAGAAGTCCACCCGGATATTCTCGAGCATCTCCCCCCAAAAAAAACCAGAGTCTGCCTACTGTATTGCTTTGTGCTCTCACCTCTGATTTCACTGGGGCTGTCCCCCACCACCATCTCGCTCTCTCTGTCAAAGAGTTAACTTAGAGCTCCAATTCATAAAGTTCCTTGTCATTCTTCCCTTTAACTTCCAGCTGAGTCTCCATCTGGAGCGCGGAACCCACCACGCTTACTAATTATGCCTGGGCTGCTAAGACCCACTCGAGAAGGTGTCTAGGGTGAGGCACCTTTCGCTATTCGAGAGGGCGCCTGCGGCCTACGTAAGTGGTGCAAACTTCTTGTCTTGAAGTTTGATTGGTCTTCCGCGTAAACCAAGCTACTCAGTCTCTTTTCTCCACCGAATTTTCCTACTGAGCTCTCCTCATACTATTATTCTTGACATCTCTGATTAGCATATAAATAGTCGCCTAGGCCATCTCTCCTTCGAATACCCTGGATCAGTTGGGGCTGGTCCCCGGCAGGTGGCGACCGAACAGGGACCTCAGGAGGCGATACTCAAAGAGCTGAGCAGACACGAAGCACGCAATCAGCAGGCAATAAGCATGGAGCTCAGCAGTGACGAATCATGCTGCTCAACTGGCAATAATCAGCACGTGACCAGGCAGGAATCACGCAGCTCAGCTGGCAATTGTCAAGCAGATGAGCCGACAGGAATCACGCAGCTCAGATGGCAATTGTCATGCAGATGAGCCGGCAGGAATCACGCAGCTCAGCAGGCCCTGATCACGTGACTCTGCAGGCACTGATCACGTGGCTGATCAAGTCCAGATCACGTGACTGAGCATGCACTGATCACGTGGCTATCATGCACTGATGACGTAGACTGCGCATGCACTGATGACGTGGCTGATCAGGCACTGATCACATGGCTCATCATGCACTGATCACGTGTTTATCAGGCAATGATCAGTGACTGACAGGCGCTGATCATGGGACTGTGCACGCACTGATCACGTGGCTATCATGCACTGATCACGTGACTGCATGCACTGATCACGTGGCTGATCATGCACTGATCACGTGACTGATCATGCACTGATCACGTGGATATCATGCACTGATCACGTGGCTGATCATGCACTGATCACGCGGCTACCATGCACTGGTCACATGACTGATCATGCACTGATCACGTAATTGATCATGCACTGATCACCTGGCTTATCATGCATGATCATGTGACTGATCATGTGCTGATCATGTTTGGTGTCACACACTGATCATGTGCATCTGCAGGCAATGAACAAAGAGCTGAGTAGGCAGGAATCAGTCAGCAGGCTATAATCATGGAACTCAGCTGTGAGAAATCATGCTGCTCAGCTGTCAATAATCAAGTAGATGAGCAGGCAGGAATTATGCAGCACAGGTGGCAATTGTCAAGGATATGACAGGCAGGAATCGTACAGCTCAGCTGGCAATTTTCAAGCAGATGAGCAGACAGTAATCACGCAGCTCAGCAGGCCCTTATCACGTGACTGAGCATGCACTGTTCACGTGGCTGATCACACACCTATCACGTGACTGATCATGCACTGATCACGTGGCTATCATGCACTGATCACGTGGCTGATCATGCACTGATCACGCAGCTACCATGCACTGATCACGTGACTGATCATGCACTGATCACGTAATTGATCATGCACTGATCACGTGGCTGATCATGCACTGATCACGTGACTGATCATGCACTGATCACGTGGCTGATCATGCACTGATCACGTGGCCATCATGCACTGATCACGTGGCTGATCATGCACTGATCATGTAGCTACCATGTACTGGTCACGTGAATGATCATACACCCATCAGGTGACTGATCATGCACTGATCACGTGGCTATCATGCACTGATCACGTGACTGATCATGCACTGATCACGTCTAATCATGCACTGATCACATGACTGCCCATGCACTGATCACGTGGATGATCATACACTGATCATGTGACTGATCATGCACTGATCACGTGGCTGATCATGCACTGATACCGTGACTGAGCATGGACTGATCACATGACTATCATGCAGTGATCACGTGACTTAATGGCACTGATCATGTGACTGATCATGCGCTGATCATGTTTGCTATCATAAACTGATCATGTGCCTCTGGAGGCAATAAACAAAGAGCTGAGTAGGCACGAATCAAACAGTCAGCAGGCAATAATCATGGAACTCAGCTGTGAGGAATCATGCTGCTCAGCTGGCAATAATCAAGCAGCTGAGCAGGCAGGAATTACGCAGCACAGCTGGCAATTGTCAAGCAGATGACAGGCAGGAATCGTGCAGCTCAGCTGGCAATTGTCAAGCAGATGAGCAGACAGTAATCACGCAGCTCAGCAGGCCCTGATCACGTGACTGAGCATGCACTGTTCACGTGGCTGATCACACACTGATCACGTGACTGATCATGCACTGATCATGTAACTGATCATGCACTGATCACGTGGCTATCATGCACTGATCACGTGGCTGATCATGCACTGATCACGTGGCTGATCACACACCTGTCACGTGACATATCATGGACTGATCACGTGGCACTCATGCACTGATCACGTGGCTGATCATAAACTGCTCACGTAACTGATCATGCACTGATCACGTGGCTATCATGCACTGCTCACGTGGCTGATCATGCAATGATCACACAGCTACCATGTACTGGTCACATGACTGATCATGCACTGATCACATAATTGATCATGCACTGATCACCTGGCTTATCATGCACTGATCATGTGACTGATCATGTGCTGATCATGTTTGGTGTCACACACTGATCATGTGCCTCTGGAGGCAATGAACAAAGAGCTGAGTATGCAGGAATCAGTCAGCAGGCTATAATCATGGAACTCAGCTCTGAGAAATCATGCTGCTCAGCTGGCAATAATCAAGTAGATGAGCAGGCAGGAATTACGCAGCACAGCTGGCAATTGTCAAGCAGATGACAGGCAGGAATCGTGCAGCTCAGCTGGCAATTGTCAAGCAGATGAGCAGACAGTAATCACGCAGCTCAGCAGGCCCTGATCACGTGACTGAGCATGCACTGATCACGTGGCTGATCACACACTGATCACGTGACTGATCATGCACTGATCACGTGACTGATCATGCACTGATCACGTGGCTATCATGCACTGATCACGTGGCTGATCATGCACTGATCACGTGGCTGATCATGCACTGATCACGTGGCTGATCATGCACTGATCACGTGACTGATCATGCACTGATCACGTGGCTATCATGCACTGATCACGTGGCTGATCATGCACTGATCACGTAGCAACCATGCACTGATCACGTGACTGATCATGCACTGATCACGTGATTGATCATGCACTGATCACGTGGCTGATCATGCACTGATCACGTGGCTGATCACACACTGATCACGTGACTGATCATGCACTGATCACGTGGCTGATCATGCACTGATCACGTGGCTGATCATGCACTGATCACGTGGCTATCATGCACTGATCACGTGGCTGATCATGCATGATCACGTAGCTACCATGCACTGATCATGTGACTGATCATGCACTGATCACGTAGCTGATCATGCACTGATCACGTGGCTCATCATGCACTGATCACGTGGCTGATCATGCACGATCACGTGACTGATCATGTACTGATCACGTGACTGATCATGCACTGATCACGTGGCTATCATGCACTGATCACGTGAATATCATGCACTGATCACGTGGCTGATCATGCACTATCACGTGACTGATCATGCACTGATCACGTGACTGATCATGCACTGATCACGTGGCTATCATGCACTGATCACGTGGCTGATCATGCACTGATCACGCAGCTACCATGTACTGATCACGTGACTGATCATGCACTGATCACATAATTGATCATGCACTGATCACGTGGCTTATCATGCACTGATCATGTGACTGATCATGTGCTGATCATGTTTGGTGTCACACACTGATCATGTGCCTCTGGAGGCAATGAACAAAGAGCTGAGTAGGCAGGAATCAGTCAGCAGGCAATAATCATGGAACTCAGCTCTGAGAAATCATGCTGCTCAGCTGGCAATAATCAAGTAGATGAGCAGGCAGGAATTACGCAGCACAGCTGGCAATTGTCAAGAGATGACAGGCAGGAATCGTGCAGCTCAGCTGGCAATTGTCAAGCAGATGAGCAGACAGTAATCACGCAGCTCAGCAGGCCCTGATCACGTGACTGAGCATGCACTGATCACGTGGCTGATCACACACTGATCACGTGACTGATCATGCACTGATCACGTGACTGATCATGCACTGATCACGTGGCTATCATGCACTGATCACGTGGCTGATCATGCACTGATCACGGGACTGATCATGCACTGATCACGGGCTATCATGCACTGACACATGACTGATCATGCACTGATCACGTGGCTGATCATGCACTGATCACGTGACTGATCATGCACTGATCACGTGACTGATCATGCACTGATCACGTGGCTGATCATGCACTGATCACGTGGCTATCATGCACTGATCACGTGGCTGATCATGCACTGATCACGTAGCTACCATGCACTGATCACGTGACTGATCATGCACTGATCACGTAACTGATCATGCACTGATCACGTGGCTGATCATGCACTGATCACGTGGCTGATCATGCACTGATCACGTGGCTGATCATGCACTGATACCGTGACTGAGCATGGACTGATCACATGACTATCATGTAGTGATCACGTGACTTAATGGCGCTGATCATGTGACTGATCATGCGCTGATCATGTTTGCTATCATACACTGATCATGTGCCTCTGGAGGCAATAAACAAAGAGCTGAGTAGGCACGAATCAAACAGTCAGCAGGCAATAATCATGGAACTCAGCTGTGAGGAATCATGCTGCTCAGCTGGCAATAATCAAGCAGCTGAGCAGGCAGGAATTACGCAGCACAGCTGGCAATTGTCAAGCAGATGACAGGCAGGAATCGTGCAGCTCAGCTGGCAATTGTCAAGCAGATGAGCAGACAGTAATCACGCAGCTCAGCAGGCCCAGATCACGTGACTGAGCATGCACTGTTCACGTGGCTGATCATACACTGATCACGTGATGATCATGCACTGATCACTTGGATATCATGCACTGATCACGTGGCTGATCATACACTGTTCACGTGTCTGACCATGCACTGATCACGTGGCTGATCATACACTGCTCACGTAACTGATCATGCACTGATCACGTGGCTATCATGCACTGATCACGTGGCTGAACATGCACTGTTCACGTGGCTGATCACACACCTGTCACGTGACATATCATGCACTGATCACGTGGCACTCATGCACTGATCACGTGGCTGATCATACTCTGCTCACGTAACTCATCATGCACACATCACGTGGCTATCATGCACTGCTCACGTGGCTTCTCATTGAATGATCACGTAGCTACCATATACTGGTCACGTGACTGATCATGCACTGATCACGTAAATGATCATGCACTGATCACGTGACTGATCATGCACTGATCACGTGACTGATCATGCACTGATCACGTGGCTGATCATGCACTGATCACGTGACTGATCATGCACTGATCACGTGGCTGATCATGCACTGATCACGTGGCTGATCATGCACTGATCACGTGACTGATCATGCACTGATCACCCGGATGATCATGCACTGATCATGTGACTGATCATGCACTGATCACGTGGCTATCATGCACTGATCACGTGGCTGATCATGCACTGATCACGTGGCTATCATGCACTGATCACGTGACTGATCATGCACTGATCACGTGACTGATCATGCACTGATCACGTGACTGATCATGCACTGATCACGTGACTGATCATGCACTGATCACGTGGCTATCATGCACTGATCACGTGGCTGATCATGCAATGATCACGTAGCTACCATGCACTGGTCACGTGACTGATCATGCACTGATCACGTAATTGATCATGCACTGATCACGTGGCTGATCATGCACTGATCACGTGGCTGATCATGCACTGATCACGTGACTGATCATGCACTGATCACGTGACTGATCATGCACTGATCACGTGGCTATCATGCACTGATCACGTGGCTGATCATGCACTGATCACGTGCCTGATCATGCACTGATCACATGACTGATCATGCACTGATCACGTGACTGATCATGCACTGATCACGTGGCTATCATGCACTATCACGTGGCTGATCATGCACTGATCACGTAGCTACCATGTACCAGTCACGTGACTGATCATGCACTGATCACGTGACTGATCATGCACTGATCACGTGGCTATCATGCACTGATCACGTGGCTGATCATGCACTGATCACGTGGCTGATCACACATGATCACGTGACTGATCATGCACTGATCACGTGGCTGACATGCACTGATCACGTGGCTGTCATGCACTGATCACGTGGCTATCATGCACTGATCACGTGGCTGATCACACACTGATCACATGACTGATCATGCACTGATCACGTGGCTATCATGCACTGATCACGTGGCTATCATGCACTGATCACGTGGCTGATCATGCACTGATCACGTGGCTATCATGCACTGATCACGTGACTGATCATGCACTGATCACGTGATTGATCATGCACTGATCACGTGGCTGATCATGCACTGATCACGTGGCTGATCATGCACTGATCACGTGACTGATCATGCACTGATCACGTGGCTATCATGCACTGATCACGTGGCTGGACATGCACTGATCACGTGCTGATCATGCACTGATCACGTGGCTGATCATGCACTGATCACGTGACTGATCATGCACTGATCACGTGACTGATCATGCACTGATCACGTGGCTATCATGCACTGATCACGTGGCTGATCATGCACTGATCACGCAGCTATCATGCACTGATCACATGACTGATCATGCACTGATCACGTGGCTGATCATACACTGATCATGTGACTGATCATGCACTGATCACGTGGCTGATCATGCACTGATACCGTGACTGAGCATGGACTGATCACATGACTATCATGTAGTGATCACGTGACTTAATGGCGCTGATCATGTGACTGATCATGCGCTGATCATGTTTGCTATCATACACTGATCATGTGCCTCTGGAGGCAATAAACAAAGAGCTGAGTAGGCACGAATCAAACAGTCAGCAGGCAATAATCATGGAACTCAGGTGTGAGGAATCATGCTGCTCAGCTGGCAATAATCAAGCAGCTGAGCAGGCAGGAATTACGCAGCACAGCTGGCAATTGTCAAGCAGATGACAGGCAGGAATCGTGCAGCTCAGCTGGCAATTGTCAAGCAGATGAGCAGACAGTAATCACGCAGCTCAGCAGGCCCTGATCACGTGACTGAGCATGCACTGTTCACGTGGCTGATCATACACTGATCACGTGATGATCATGCACTGATCACTTGGATATCATGCACTGATCACGTGGCTGATCATGCACTGATCACGTGCTGATCATGCACTGATCACGTGGCTATCATGCACTGATCACGTGGCTGATCATGCACTGATCACGTGGCTATCATGCACTGATCACGTGACTGATCATGCACTGATCACGTGACTGATCATGCACTGATCACGTGGCTATCATGCACTGATCACGTGGCTGATCATGCACTGATCACATGACTGATCATGCACTGATCACGTGGCTTATCATGCACTGATCATGTGACTGATCATGTGCTGATCATGTTTGGTGTCACACACTGATCATGTGCCTCTGGAGGCAATGAACAAAGAGCTGAGTAGGCAGGAATCAGTCAGCAGGCTATAATCATGGAACTCAGCTCTGAGAAATCATGCTGCTCAGCTGGCAATAATCAAGTAGATGAGCAGGCAGGAATTACGCAGCACAGCTGGCAATTGTCAAGCAGATGACAGGCAGGAATCGTGCAGATCAGCTGGCAATTGTCAAGCAGATGAGCAGACAGTAATCACGCAGCTCAGCAGGCCCTGATCACGTGACTGAGCATGCACTGATCACGTGGCTGATCACACACTGATCACGTGACTGATCATGCACTGATCACGTGACTGATCATGCACTGATCACGTGGCTATCATGCACTGATCACGTGGCTGATCATGCACTGATCACGGGACTGATCATGCACTGATCACGGCGCTATCATGCACTGACTACATGACTCCACATGCACTGATCACGTGGCTGATCATGCACTGATCACGTGACTGATCATGCACTGATCACGTGACTGATCATGCACTGATCACGTGGCTGATCATGCACTGATCACGTGGCTATCATGCACTGATCACTTGGCTGACATGCACTGATCACGTGCCTGATCATGCACTGATCACGTGGCTGATCATGCACTGATCACGTGACTGATCATGCACTGATCACGTGACTGATCATGCACTGATCACGTGGCTATCATGCACTGATCACGTGGCTGATCATGCATGATCACGCAGGTACCATGTACTGGTCACATGACTGATCATGCACTGATCACGTGACTGATCATGCACTGATCACGTGGCTATCATGCACTACTCACGTGGCTGATCATGCAATGATCATGTAGCTACCATGTACTGGTCACGTGACTGATCATACACCCATCAGGTGACTGATCATGCACTGATCACGTGGCTGATCATGCACTGATCACGTGACTGATCATGCACTGATCACGTGACTGATCATGCACTGATCACATGGCTATCATGAACTGATCACCTGGCTGATCATGCACTGATCACGTGGCTGATCATGCATTGATACCGTGACTGAGCATGGACTGATCACATGACTATCATGTAGTGATCACGTGACTTAATGGCGCTGATCATGTGACTGATCATGCGCTGATCATGTTTGCTATCATACACTGATCATGTGCCTCTGGAGGCAATAAACAAAGAGCTGAGTAGGCACGAATCAAACAGTCAGCAGGTAATAATCATGGAACTCAGGTGTGAGGAATCATGCTGCTCAGCTGGCAATTGTCAAGCAGATGACAGGCAGGAATCGTGCAGCTCAGCTGGCAATTGTCAAGCAGATGAGCAGACAGTAATCACGCAGCTCAGCAGGCCCTGATCACGTGACTGAGCATGCACTGTTCACGTGGCTGATCATACACTGATCACGTGATGATCATGCACTGATCACTTGGATATCATGCACTGATCACGTGGCTGATCATACACTGTTCACGTGTCTGACCATGCACTGATCACGTGGCTGATCATACACTGCTCACGTAACTGATCATGCACTGATCACGTGGCTATCATGCACTGATCACGTGGCTGATCATGCACTGATCACGTGGCTGATCACACACTGTCACGTGACATATCATGCACTGATCACGTGGCACTCATGCACTGATCACGTGGCTGATCATACACTGATCACGTAACTGATCATGCACACATCACGTGGCTATCATGCACTGATCACGTGGCTGATCATGCATGATCACGCAGCTACCATGTACTGGTCACGTGACTGATCATGCACTGATCACGTGACTGATCATGCACTGATCACGTGGCTATCATGCACTGATCACGTGGCTGATCATGCACTGATCACGTAACTATCATGTACTGATCACGTGACTGATCATGCACTGATCACGTGACTGATCATGCACTGATCACGTGGCTGATCACACACCTGTCTGGTGACATATCATGCACTGATCACGTGGCATCATGCACTGATCACGTGACTGATCATGCACTGATCACGTGTCTGATCATGCACTGATCACGTGGCTATCATGCACTGCTCACGTGGCTGATCATGCATGATCACGCAGCTACCATGTACTGGTCACATGACTGATCATGCACTGATCACGTGACTGATCATGCAGTGAGCACGTGGCTATCATGCACTACTCACGTGGCTGATCATGCAATGATCATGTAGCTACCATGTACAGGTCACGTGAATGATCATACACCCATCAGGTGACTGATCATGCACTGATCACGTGGCTATCATGCACTGATCACGAGACTGATCATGCACTGATCACGTCTATATCATGCACTGATCACATGACTGCCCATGCACTGATCACGTGGATGATCATACACTAATCATGTGACAGATCATTCACTGATCACGTGGCTGATCATGCACTGATACCGTGACTGAGCATGGACTGATCACATGACTATCATGTAGTGATCACGTGACTTAATGGCGCTGATCATGTGACTGATCATGCGCTGATCATGTTTGCTATCATACACTGATCATGTGCCTCTGGAGGCAATAAACAAAGAGCTGAGTAGGCACGAATCAAACAGTCAGCAGGCAATAATCATGGAACTCAAGTGTGAGGAATCATGCTGCTCAGCTGGCAATAATCAAGCAGCTGAGCAGGCAGGAATTACGCAGCACAGCTGACAATTGTTAAGCAGATGACAGGCAGGAATCGTGCAGCTCAGCTGGCAATTGTCAAGCAGATGAGCAGACAGTAATCACGCAGATCAGCAGGCCCAGATCACGTGACTGAGCATGCACTGTTCACGTGGCTGATCATACACTGATCACGTGATTGATCATGCACTGATCACTTGGATATCATGCACTGATCACGTGGCTGATCATACACTGTTCACGTGTCTGACCATGCACTGATCACGTGTCTGATCATACACTGCTCACGTAACTGATCATGCACTGATCACGTGACTGATCATGCACTGATCACGTGGCTGATCATGCACTGATCACGTGGCTGATCATACACTGATCACGTGACTGATCATGCACTGATCACGTGGCTGATCATGCACTGATCACGTGGCTGATCATGCACTGATCACGTGGCTGATCACACACTGTCACGTGACATATCATGCACTGATCACGTGGCACTCATGCACTGATCACGTGGCTGATCATACACTGATCACGTGACTGATCATGCACTGATCACGTGGCTATCATGCACTGATCACGTGGCTGTCATGCAATGATCACGTAGCTACCATATACTGGTCACGTGACTGATCATGCACTGATCACGTAAATGATCATGCACTGATCACGTGACTGATCATGCACTGATCACGTGACTGATCATGCACTGATCACGTGGCTATCATGCACTGATCACGTGGCTGATCATGCACGATCACGTAGCAACCATGTACTGGTCACGTGACTGATCATGCACTGATCACGTAATTGATCATGCACTGATCACGTGGCTCATCATGCACTGATCACGTGGCTGATCACACATGTATCACGTGACTGATCATGCACTGATCACGTGACTGATCATGCACTGATCACGTGGCTATCATGCACTGATCACGTGGCTGATCACACGTATCACGTGACTGATCATGCACTGATCACGTGGCTATCATGCACTGATCACGTGACTGATCATGCACTGATCACGTGACTGATCATGCACTGATCACGTAACTGATCATGCACTGATCACGTGGCTATCATGCACTGATCACGTGGCTGATCATGCACTGATCACGCAGCTACCATGCACTGATCACATGACTGATCATGCACTGATCACATGATTGATCATGCACTGATCACGTGGCTTATCATGCACTGATCATGTGACTGATCATGTGCTGATCATGTTTGGTGTCATACACTGATCATGTGCCTCTGGAGGCAATGAACAAAGAGCTGAGTAGGCACGAATCAATCAGCAGGCAATAATCATGGAACTCAGCTCTGAGAAATCATGCTGCTCAGCTGGCAATAATCAAGCAGCTGAGCAGGCAGGAATTACGCAGCACAGCTGGCAATTGTCAAGCAGATGACAGGCAGGAATCGTGCAGCTCAGCTGGCAATTGTCAAGCAGATGAGCAGACAGTAATCACGCAGCTCAGCAGGCCCTGATCACGTGACTGAGCATGCACTGTTCACGTGGCTGATCACACACTGATCACGTGATGATCATGCACTGATCACGTGACTGATCATGCACTGATCACGTGGCTATCATGCACTGATCACGTGGCTGATCATGCACTGATCACGGGACTGATCATGCACTGATCACGGCGCTATCATGCACTGACTACATGACTTCACATGCACTGATCACGTGACTGATCATGCACTGATCACGTGGCTGATCATGCACTGATCACGTGGCTATCATGCACTGATCACGTGGCTGATCATGCAATGATCACGTAGCTACATGCACTGGTCACGTGACTGATCATGCACTGATCACGTAATTGATCATGCACTGATCACGTGGCTGATCATGCACTGATCACGTGGCTGATCATGCACTGATCACGTGACTGATCATGCACTGATCACGTGACTGATCATGCACTGATCACGTGGCTATCATGCACTGATCACGTGGCTGATCATGCACTGATCACGTGGCTGATCATGCACTGATCACGTGGCTGATCATGCACTGATCACGTGACTGATCATGCACTGATCACGTGGCTGATCATGCACTGATCACGTGGCTGATCATGCACTGATCACGTGGCTGATCATGCACTGATCACGTGGCTATCATGCACTGATCACGTGGCTGATCATGCACTGATCACGTAGCTACCATGTACTGGTCACGTGACTGATCATGCACTGATCACGTGACTGATCATGCACTGATCACGTGGCTATCATGCACTGATCACGTGACTGATCATGCACTGATCACGTCTATATCATGCACTGATCACATGACTGATCATGCACTGATCACGTGGATGATCATGCACTGATCACGTGACTGATCATGCACTGATCACGTGGCTATCATGCACTGATCACGTGGCTGATCATGCACTGATCACGTGACTGATCATGCACTGATCACGTGGCTGATCATGCACTGATCACGTGACTGATCATGCACTGATCACGTGACTGATCATGCACTGATCACGTGGCTATCATGCACTGATCACGTGGCTGATATACACTGATCACGTGACTGATCATGCACTGATCACGTGGCTGATCATGCACTGATCACGTGGCTGATCATGCACTGATCACGTGGCTGATCACACACTGATCACGTGACTATCATGCACTGATCACGTGGCACTCATGCACTGATCACGTGGCTGATCATACACTGATCACGTAACTGATCATGCACTGATCACGTGGCTATCATGCACTGCTCACGTGGCTGTCATGCAATGATCACGTAGCTACCATATACTGGTCACGTGACTGATCATGCACTGATCACGTAAATGATCATGCACTGATCACGTGACTGATCATGCACTGATCACGTGACTGATCATGCACTGATCACGTGGCTATCATGCACTGATCACGTGGCTGATCATGCACTGATCACGTAGCTACCATGCACTGATCACGTGACTGATCATGCACTGATCACGTAATTGATCATGCACTGATCACGTGGCTCATCATGCACTGATCACGTGGCTGATCACACGTATCACGTGACTGATCATGCACTGATCACGTGACTGATCATGCACTGATCACGTGGCTATCATGCACTGATCACGTGGCTATCATGCACTGATCACGTGGCTGATCACACACGTATCACGTGACTGATCATGCACTGATCACGTGGCTATCATGCACTGATCACGTGACTGATCATGCACTGATCACGTGACTGATCATGCACTGATCACGTGGCTATCATGCACTGATCACGTGGCTGATCATGCACTGATCACGCAGCTACCATGTACTGTCACGTGACTGATCATGCACTGATCACGTAATTGATCATGCACTGATCACGTGGCTTATCATGCACTGATCATGTGACTGATCATGCACTGATCATGTTTGGCGTCATACACTGATCATGTGCCTCTGGAGGCAATGAACATAGAGCTGAGTAGGCAGGAATCAGTCAGCAGGCTATAATCATGGAACTCACCTCTGAGAAATCATGCTGCTCAGCTGGCAATAATCAAGTAGATGAGCAGGCAGGAATTACGCAGCACAGGTGGCAATTGTCAAGAGATGACAGGCAGGAATCGTGCAGCTCAGCTGGCAATTGTCAAGCAGATGAGCAGACAGTAATCACGCAGCTCAGCAGGCCCTGATCACGTGACTGAGCATGCACTGTTCACGTGGCTGATCATACACTGATCACGTGACTGATCATGCACTGATCACGTGACTGATCATGCACTGATCACGTGGCTATCATGCACTGATCACGTGGCTGATCATGCACTGATCACGTGACTGATCATGCACTGATCACGTGGCTATCATGCACTGATCACGTGGCTGATCATGCACTGATCACGTGGCTATCATGCACTGATCACGTGACTGATCATGCACTGATCACGTGACTGATCATGCACTGATCACGTGGCTTATCATGCACTGATCATGTGACTGATCATGTGCTGATCATGTTTGGTGTCATACACTGATCATGTGCCTCTGGAGGCAATGAACATAGAGCTGAGTAGGCACGAATCAGTCAGCAGGCTATAATCATGGAACTCAGCTCTGAGAAATCATGCTGCTCAGCTGGCAATAATCAAGCAGATGAGCAGGCAGGAATTACGCAGCACAGGTGGCAATTGTCAAGCAGATGAGCAGACAGTAATCACGCAGCTCAGCAGGCCCTGATCACGTGACTGAGCATGCACTGATCACGTGGCTGATCACACACTGATCACGTGACTGATCATGCACTGATCACGTGGCTATCATGCACTGATCACGTGACTGATCATGCACTGATCACGTCATATCATGCACTGATCACGTGGCTGATCATGCACTGATCACGTGGCTGATCATGCACTGATCACGTGACTGATCATGCACTGATCACGTGGCTATCATGCACTGATCACGTGGCTGATCATGCACTGATCACGGGACTGATCATGCACTGATCACGGGCTATCATGCACTGATCACATGACTGATCATGCACTGATCACGTGGCTGATCATGCACTGATCACGTGACTGATCATGCACTGATCACGTGACTGATCATGCACTGATCACGTGGCTATCATGCACTGATCACGTGGCTATCATGCACTGATCACGTGACTGATCATGCACTGATCACGTGACTGATCATGCACTGATCACGTGGCTATCATGCACTGATCACGTGGCTGATCATGCACTGATCACGTGGCTGATCATGCACTGATCACGTGACTGATCATGCACTGATCACGTGGCTATCATGCACTGATCACGTGGCTGATCATGCACTGATCACGTGACTGATCATGCACTGATCACGTGACTGATCATGCACTGATCACGTGGCTATCATGCACTGATCACGTGGCTGATATGCACTGATCACGTGGCTGATCATGCACTGATCACGTGGCTGATCATGCACTGATCACGTGACTGATCATGCACTGATCACGTGGCTATCATGCACTGCTCACGTGGCTGATCATGCATGATCACGCAGCTACCATGTACTGGTCACATGACTGATCATGCACTGATCACGTGACTGATCATGCACTGATCACGTGGCTATCATGCACTACTCACGTGGCTGATCATGCAATGATCATGTAGCTACCAGGTACAGGTCACGTGAATGATCATACACCCATCAGGTGACTGATCATGCACTGATCACGTCTATATCATGCACTGATCACATGACTGCCCATGCACTGATCACGTGGATGATCATACACTAATCATGTGACAGATCATGCACTGATCACGTGGCTGATCATGCACTGACACTGTGACTGAGCATGGACTGATCACATGACTATCATGTAGTGATCACGTGACTTAATGGCGCTGATCATGTGACTGATCATGCGCTGATCATGTTTGCTATCATACACTGATCATGTGCCTCTGGAGGCAATAAACAAAGAGCTGAGTAGGCACGAATCAAACAGTCAGCAGGCAATAATCATGGAACTCAGGTGTGAGGAATCATGCTGCTCAGCTGGCAATAATCAAGCAGCTGAGCAGGCAGGAATTACGCAGCACAGCTGGCAATTGTCAAGCAGATGACAGGCAGGAATCATGCAGCACAGCTGGCAATTGTCAAGCAGATGAGCAGACAGTAATCACGCAGCTCAGCAGGCCCTGATCACGTGACTGATCATGCACTGATCACGTGGCTGATCATGCACTGATCACGTGGCTGATCATGCACTGATCACGTGGCTGATCATGCACTGATCACGTGGCTGATCATGCACTGATCACGTGACTGATCATGCACTGATCACGTGGCTGATCACACTGATCACGTGACTGATCATGCACTGATCACGTGGCTATCATGCACTGATCACGTGGCTATCATGCACTGATCACGTGGCTGATCATGCACTGATCACGTAGCTATCATGCACTGATCACGTGATGATCATGCACTGATCACGTGACTGATCATGCACTGATCACGTGGCTGATCATGCACTGATCACGTGGCTATCATGCACTGCTCACGTGGCTGATCATGCAATGATCACGTAGCTACCATGTACTGATCACGTGACTGATCATGCACTGATCACGTAATTGATCATGCACTGATCACGTGGCTGATCATGCACTGATCACGTGACTGATCATGCACTGATCACGTGGCTATCATGCACTGATCACATGGCTGGTCATACACTGATCTCGTGCCTGGTCATGCACAGATTACATGACTGATCATGCACTGATCACCTCACTGATCATGCACTGATCACGTGGCTATCATGCACTACTCACGTGGGTGATCATGCCATGATCATGTATCTACCATGTACCGGTCACGTGACTGATCATGCACTGATCACGTGACTGATCATGCACTGATCACGTGGCTATCATGCACTGTTCACGTGGCTGATGATACACTGATCACCTGCCTGGTCATGCACAGATCACGTGACTAGTCATGAACTGATCACGTAGCAATCATTCATTGATCACCTGGCTGATCATGCACTGATCACGTGGCTGATCATGCAATGATCACGTGGCTGATCATGCACTGATCACGTGTCTCATCATGCACTGATACCGTGACTGAGCATGGACTGATCACATGACTATCATGTAGTGATCACGTGACTTAATGGCCCTGACCATGTGACTGATCATGCGCTGAGCATGTTAGCTATCATACACTGATCATGTGCCTCTGGAGGCAATAAACAAAGAGCTGAGTAGGCACGAATCATACAGTCAGCAGGCAATAATCATGGAACTCAGCTGTGAGGAATCATGCTGCTCAGCTGGCAATAATCAAGCAGCTGAGCAGGCAGGAATTACGCAGCACAGCTGGCAATTATCAAGCAGATGACAGGCAGGAATCGTGCAGCTCAGCTGGCAATTGTCAAGCAGATGAGCAGACAGTAATCACGCAGCTCAGCAGGCCCTGATCACGTGACTGAGCATGTACTGTTTACGTGGCTGATCATACACTGATCACGTGATGATCATGCACTGATCACTTGGATATCATACACTGCTCACGTAACTGATCATGCACTGATCACGTGGCTATCATGCACTGATCACGTGGCTGAACATGCACTGTTCACGTGGCTGATCACACACCTGTCACGTGACATATCATGCACTGATCACGTGGCACGCATGCACTGATCACGTGGCTGATCATACTCTGCTCACGAAACTCATCATGCACACATCACGTTTCTATCATGCACTGATCACGTGGCTCGTCATGGAATGATCACGTAGCTACCCTATACTGGTCACGTGACTGATCATGCACAGATCACGTAAATGATCATGCACTGTCACGTGACTGATCATGCACTGATCACGTGACTGATCATGAACTGATCACGTGGCTGATCATGCACTGATCACGTAATTGATCATGCACTGATCATTTGGCTGATCATGCACTGATCACGTGGCTGATCATACACTGATCACGTGACTGATCATGCACTGATCACGTGACTGATCATGCACTGATCACGTGGCTATCATGCACTGATCACTTGGCTGGTCATACACTGATCACATGACTGATCATGCACTCTTCACGTGACTGATCATGTACTGATCACGTGACTGATCATGCACTGATCACGTGGCTGATCATGCACTGATCACGTGGCTGATCATGCACTGATCACGTGACTGACCATGCACTGATCACGTGATGGATCCTTCACTGATCAGTTGGCTATCATGCACTTATTACTTGGCTGATCATACACAGATCACGTGACTAATAATGCACTGATCATCTGGCTATCGTGCACTCATTACCTGGCTATCGTGCACTGATCACGTGGTTGATCATACACTGATCACGAGACTGATCATGCACTGATCACGTCTATATCATGCACTGATTACATGACTGCCCATGCACTGATCACCCGGATGATCATGCACTGATCATGCGACAGATCATGCACTGATCACGTGGCTATCATGCACTGCTCACGCGGCTGTTCATGCAATGATCACGTAGCTACCATGTACTGGTCACGTTTGTGATCATGCACTGATCACGTAATTGACCATGCACTGATCAGGTGACTTATCATGCACTGTTAACGTTAGTGATCATGCACTGATCGTGTAACTGATCATGCACTGATCTCGTGGCTATCATGCACGGCTCATGTGGCTGATCATGCAATGATCACCTAGCTACCATATACTGGTCACGTAACTGATCATGCACTGATCACATAATTGATCATGCACTGATCATGTGGCTGATCATGCACTGATCACGTGGCTGATCATCCACTGATCACGTGACTGATCATGCACTGATCACGTGACTGATCATGCACTGATCACGTGGCTATCATGCACTGATCACGTGGCTGGTCATACACTGATCACGTGCCTGGTCATGCACAGATTACCTGACTGATCATGCACTGAACACGTGACTGATCATGCACTGATCACGTGGCTATCATGCACTACTCACGTGGCTGATCATGCAATGATCATGTAGCTACCATGTACCGGTGAGGTGACTGATCATACACCCATCAGATGATGGATCATGCACTGATCACGTGGCTATCATGCACTGTTCACGTGGCTGATCATACACTGATCACCTGCCTGGTCATGCACAGTTCACGTGACAAATCATGAACTGATCACATAGCTATCATGAACTGATCACCTGGCTGATCATGCACTGATCACGTGGCTGATCATGCACTGATACCGTGACTGAGCATGGACTGATCACATGACTATCATGTAGTGATCACGTGACTTAATGGCGCTGATCATGTGACTGATCATTCGCTGATCATGTTTGCTATCATACACTGATCTTGTGCCTCTGGAGGCAATAAACAAAGAGCTGAGTAGGCACGAATCAAACAGTCAGCAGGCAATATTCATGGAACTCAGCTGTGAGGACTCATGCTGCTCAGCTGGCAATAATCAAGCAGCTGAGCAGGCAGGAATTATGCAGCACAGCTGGCAATTGTCAAGTAGATGACAGGCAGGAATCGTGCAGCTCAGCTGGCAATTGTCAAGCAGATGAGCAGACAGTAATCACGCAGCTCAGCAGGCCCTAATCACGTGACTGAGCATGCACTGTTCACGTGGCTGATCATACACTGATCACGTGATGATCATGCACTGATACTTGGATATCATGCACTGATAACGTGGCTGATCATACACTGTTCACGTGTCTGACCATGCACTGATCACGTGGCTGATCATACACTGCTCACGTAACTGATCATGCACTGATCACGTGGCTATCATGCACTGATCACGTGGCTATCATGCACTACTCACGTGGCTGATCATGCAATGATCATGTAGCTACCATGTACCGGTGAGGTGACTGATCATACACCCATCAGATGATGGATCATGCACTGATCACGTGGCTATCATGCACTGTTCACGTGGCTGATCATACACTGATCACCTGCCTGGTCATGCACAGATCACGTGACAAATCATGAACTGATCACATAGCTATCATGAACTGATCACCTGGCTGATCATGCACTGATCACGTGGCTGATCATGCACTGATACCGTGACTGAGCATGGACTGATCACATGACTATCATGTAGTGATCACGTGACTTAATGGCGCTGATCATGTGACTGATCATGCGCTGATCATGTTTGCTATCATACACTGATCTTGTGCCTCTGGAGGCAATAAACAAAGAGCTGAGTAGGCACGAATCAAACAGTCAGCAGGCAATATTCATGGAACTCAGCTGTGAGGACTCATGCTGCTCAGCTGGCAATAATCAAGCAGCTGAGCAGGCAGGAATTATGCAGCACAGCTGGCAATTGTCAAGTAGATGACAGGCAGGAATCGTGCAGCTCAGCTGGCAATTGTCAAGCAGATGAGCAGACAGTAATCACGCAGCTCAGCAGGCCCTAATCACGTGACTGAGCATGCACTGTTCACGTGGCTGATCATACACTGATCACGTGATGATCATGCACTGATACTTGGATATCATGCACTGATAACGTGGCTGATCATACACTGTTCACGTGTCTGACCATGCACTGATCACGTGGCTGATCATACACTGCTCACGTAACTGATCATGCACTGATCACGTGGCTATCATGCACTGATCATGTGGCTGAACATGCACTGTTCACGTGGCGGATCACACACCTGTCACCTGACATAACATGCACTGATCACGTGGCACTCATGCACTGATCACGTGGCTGATCATACTCTGCTCACGTAACTGATCATGCACACATCACGTGGCTATCATGCACTTCTCACGTGGCTCGTCATGGAATGATCACGTAACTACTATATACTGGTAACGTGACTGATCATGCACAGATCACGTAAATGATCATGCACTGTTCATGTGACTGATCATGTACTGATCATGTGACTGATCATGCACTGATCACGTGGCTATCATGCTCTGCTCACGTGGCTGATCATGCAACGATCACGTAGCAACCATGCACTGATCACGTAATTGATCCTGCACTGATTACATGGCTCATCATGCACTGATCACGTGGCTGATCACACATGTATCACGTGACAGATCATGCACTGATCACGTGGCTCATGCACTGATCACGTGGCTGTAATGCCCTGATCACGTGGATATCATGCACTGATAACGTGGCTGATCACACACGTATCACATGACTGATCATGCACTGATCACGTGGTTATCATGCACTGATCACGTGGCTTATCAGGCAATGATCACGTAGCTACCATGTACTGGTCACTTGACTGATCATGCACTGATCACGTAATTGATCTTGCACTGATCACGTGACTGATCATGCACTGATCACTTGGCTATCATGCACTGATCACTTGGCTGGTCATACACTGATCACGTGCCTGGTAATGCACAGATTACATGACTGATCATGCACTGAACACGTGACTGATCATGCAGTGATCACGTGGCTATCATGCACTACTCACGTGGCTGATCATGCAATGATCATGTAGCTACCACGTACCGGTGAGGTGACTGATCATACACCCATCAGGTGACGGATCATGCACTGATCACGTGGCTATCATGCACTGTTCACGTGGCTGATCATACACTGATCACCTGTCTGGTCATGCACAGATCACGTGACAAATCATGAACTGATCACATAGCTATCATGAACTGATCACCTGTCTGATCATGCACTGATCACGTGGCTGATCATGCACTGATACCGTGACTGAGCATGGACTGATCACATGACTATCATGTAGTGATCACATGACTTAATGGCTCTGATCATGTGACTGATCATGCGCTGATCATGTTTGCTATCATACACTGATCATGTGCCTCTGGAGGCAATAAACAAAGAGCTGAGTAGGCACGAATCAAACAGTCAGCAGGCAATAATCATGGAACTCAGCTGTGAGGACTCATGCTGCTCAGCTGGCAATAATCAAGCAGCTGAGCAGGCAGGAATTACGCAGCACAGCTGGCAATTGTAAAGCAGATGACAGGCAGGAATCGTGCAGCTCAGCTGGCAATTGTCAAGCAGATGAGCAGACAGTAATCACGCAGCTCAGCAGGCCCTAATCACGTGACTGAACATGCACTGTTCACGTGGCTGATCATACACTGATCACGTGATGATCATGCACTGATACTTGGATATCATGCAGTGATAACGTGGCTGATCATACACTGTTCTCGTGTCTGACCATGCACTGATCAAGTGGCTGATCATACACTGCTCACGTAACTGATCATGCACTGATCACGTGGCTATCATGCACTGATCACGTGGCTCGTCATGGATTGATCACGTAACTACCATATACTGGTAACGTGACTGATCATGCACAGATCACGTAAATGATCATGCACTGTTCACGTGACTGATCATGTATTGATCACGTGGCTATAATGCACTGATCACGTGGCTGATCAGGCAATGATCACGTAACTACCATGTACTGGTCACGTGACTGATCATGCACTGATCACGTAATTGATCATGCACTGATCATGTGGCTGATCATGCACTGATCACGTGGCTGATCATACTCTGATCACGTGACTGATCATGCACTGATCTCGTGGCTGATCATGCACTGATCACGTGACTGATCATGCACTGATCTCGTGTCTGATCATGCACTGATCACGTGGCTATCATGCACTGCTCACGTGGCTGATCATGCGATGATCACGCAGCTACCATGTAGTGGTCACATGACTGAACATGCACTGATCACGTGACTGATCATGCAGTGATCACGTGGCTATCATGCACTACTCACGTGGCTGATCATGCAATGATCATGTAGCTACCATGTACAGGACACGTGAATGATCATACACCCATCAGGTGACTGATCATGCACTGATCACGTGGCTATCATGCACTGATCACGAGACTGATCATGCACTGTTCACGTCTATATCATGCACTGATCACATGACTGCCCATGCACTGATCACGTGGATGATCATACACTAATCTTGTGACAGATCATGCACTGATCACGTGGCTGATCATGCACTGATACCGTGAGTGAGCATGGACTGATCACATGACTATCATGTAGTGATCACGTGACTTAATGGCGCTGATCATGTGACTGATCATGCGCTGATCATGTTTGCTATCATACACTGATCATGTGCCTCTGGAGGCAATAAACAAAGAGCTGAGTAGGCACGAATCAAACAGTCAGCAGGCAATAATCATGGAACTCAGGTGTGAGGAATCATGCTGCTCAGCTGGCAATAATCAAGCAGCTGAGCAGGCAGGAATTACGCAGCACAGCTGGCAATTGTCAAGCAGATGACAGGCAGGAATCGTGCAGCTCAGCTGGCAATTGTCAAGCAGATGAGCAGACAGTAATCACGCAGCTCAGCAGGCCCAGATCACGTGACTGAGCATGCACTGTTCACGTGGCTGATCATACACTGATCACGTGATTGATCATGCACTGATCACTTGGATATCATGCACTGATCACGTGGCTGATCATACACTGTTCACGTGTCTGCCCATGCACTGCTCACGTGGCTGATCATACACTGCTCACGTAACTGATCATGCACTGATCACGTGGCTATCATGCACTGATAACGTGGCTGAACATGCACTGTTCACGTGGCTGATCACACACCTGTCACGTGACATATCATGCACTGAACACGTGGCACTCATGCACTGATCACGTGGCTGATCATACTCTGCTCACGAAACTCATCATGCACACATCACGTTTCTATCATGCACTGCTCACGTGGCTCGTCATGGAATGATCACGTAGCTACCCTATACTGGTCACGTGACTGATCATGCACAGAACACGTAAATGATCACGCACTGTACACGTGACTGATCATGTACTGATCACTTGACTGATCATGAACTGATCACGTGGCTGATCATGCACTGATCACGTAATTGATCATGCACTTATCATTTGGCTGGTCATACACTGATCATGTGCCTGGTCATGCACTGATCATGTGGCTGATCATGCACTGCTCACGTGTCTGGTCATGCAATGATCACGTAGCTACCATATACTGGTCACGTGACTGATTATGCACAGATCACGTAAATGATCATGCACTGTTCCCGTGACTGATCATGTACTGATCACGTGACTGATCATGCAGTGATCACGTGGATATCATGCACTGATCACGTGGCTGATCATGCACTGTTCACGTGTCTGACCATGCACTGCTCACGTGTTTGATCATACACTGTTCACGTGTCTGACCATGCACTGCTCACGTGGCTGATCATACACTGTTCACGTAACTGATCATGCACTGATCACGTGGATATCATGCACTGATCACATGGCTGATCATGCACTGTTGACGTGGCTTATCACACACCTGTCACGTGACTGATCATGCACTGATCACGTGGCACTCATGCACTGATCACGTGGCTGATCATACTCTGCTCACGTAACTGATCATGCACACATCAGGTGGCTATCATGCACTTCTCACCTGGCTAGTCAGGCAATGTTCACCTAGCTACCATATACTGGTCACGTGACTGATCATGCACACTTCACGTAAACGATCATGCACTGTTCACGTGACTGATCATGTACTGATCACGTGACTGATCATGCACTGATCACGTGGCTATTATGCACTGCTGACGTGGCTGATCATGCAGTGATCACGTAGCAACCATGTACTGGTCACGTGACTGATCATGCACTGATCACGTAATTAATCCTGCACTGATCACCTGACTCATCATGCACTGATCACGTGGCTGATCACACAAGTATCACGTGACTGATCATGCACTGATCACGTGGCTATCATGCACTGATCACGTGGCTATCATGCACTGATCACCTGGCTGATCATGCAATGATCACGTAGCTCCCATGTACTGGTCACGTGATGGATCTTGCACTGATTACGTAATTGATCATGCACTGATCACGTGGCTGATCAAGCACTGATCACGTGGTTACCATGCACTGCTAACGTGGCTGATCATGCAATGATCACTCAGCTACCATGTACTGGTCACTTGACTGATCATGCACTGATCACGTAATTGATCATGTACTGAACACGTGGCTTATCATGCACTGATCACGTGACTGATCATGCACTGATCACGTGGCTATCATGCACTGATCACATGGCTGGTCATACACTGATCTCGTGCCTGGTCATGCACAGATTACATGACTGATCATGCACTGATCACCTCACTGATCATGCACTGATCACGTGGCTATCATGCACTACTCACGAGGGTGATCATGCCATGATCATGTATCTACCATGTACCGGTCACGTGACTGATCATACCCCCATCAGGTGACTGATCATGCACTGATTACGTGGCTATCATGCACTGTTCACGTGGCTGATGATACACTGATCACCTGCCTGGTCATGCACAGATCACGTGACTAGTCATGAACTGATCACGTAGCAATCATTCATTGATCACCTGGCTGATCATGCACTGATCACGTGGCTATCATGCAATGATCACGTGGCTATCATGCACTGATCACGTGTCTCATCATGCACTGATACCGTGACTGAGCATGGACTGATCACATGACTATCATGTAGTGATCACGTGACTTAATGGCCCTGACCATGTGACTGATCATGCGCTGAGCATGTTAGCTATCATACACTGATCATGTGCCTCTGGAGGCAATAAACAAAGAGCTGAGTAGGCACGAATCAAACAGTCAGCAGGCAATAATCATGGAACTCAGCTGTGAGGAATCATGCTGCTCAGCTGGCAATAATCAAGCAGCTGAGCAGGCAGGAATTACGCAGCACAGCTGGCAATTGTCAAGCAGATGACAGGCAGGAATCATGCAGCTCAGCTGGCAATTGTAAAGCAGATGAGCAGACAGTAATCACGCAGCTCAGTAGGCCCTGATCACGTGACTGAGCATGCACTGTTCACGTGGATGATCATACACTGATCACATGATTGATCATGCACTGATCACTTGGATATCATGCACTGATCACGTGGCTGATCATACACTGTTCACGTGTCTGACCATGCACGGATCACGTGGCTGATCATACACTGCTCACGTAACTGATCATGCACTGATCACGTAATTGATCATGCACTGATCACGTGGCTGATCATGCACTGATCACGTGGCTATCATGTACTGCTCACGTGGCTGATCATACACTGATCACGTCACTGACCATGCACTGATCACGTGACTGATCATGCACTGATCACGTAATTGATCATGCACTGATCATTTAGCTGATCATGCACTGATCACGTGGCTGATCATGCACTGATCACGTGACGGATCATGCACTGATCACGTGGCTCTCATGCACTGCTCACGCGGCTGTTCATGCAATGATCACGTAGCTACCATGTACTGGTCACGTGAGTGATCATGCACTGATCACGTAATTGATCATGCACTGATCAGTTGACTTATCATGCACTGTTCACGTGAGTGATCATGCACTGATCACGTGACTGATCATGCACTGATCTCGTGGCTATCATGCACCGCTCATGTGGCTGATCATGCAATGATCACCTAGCTACCATATACTGGTCACGTGACTGATCATGCACTGTTCACGTAATTGATCATGCACTGATCAGGTGGCTGATCATGCACTGATCACGTGGCTGATCATCCACTGATCACATGACTGATCATGCACTGATCACGTGACTGATCATGCACTGATCACGTGGCTATCATGCACTGATCATATGGCTGGTCATACACTGATCACGTGCCTGGTCATGCACAGATTACATGACTGATCATGCACTGAACACGTGACTGATCATGCACTGATCACGTGGCTATCATGCACTACTCACGTGGCTGATCATGCAATGATCATGTAGCTACCATGTACCGGTCAGGTGACTGATCATACACTCATCAGGTGACGGATCGTGCACTGATCACGTGTCTATCATGCACTGTTCACGTGGCTGATCATAGACTGATCACCTGCCTGGTCATGCACAGATCACGTGACAAATCATGAACTGATCACATAGCTATCATGAACTGATCACCTGGCTGATCATGCACTGATCACGTGGCTGATCATTCACTGATACCGTGACTCAGCATGGACTGATCACATGACTATCATGTAGTGATCACATGACTTAATGGCTCTGATCATGTGACTGATCATGCGCTGATCATGTTTGCTATCAAACACTGATCGTGTGCCTCTGGAGGCAATAAACAAAGAGCTGAGTAGGCACGAATCAAACAGTCAGCAGGCAATAATCATGGAACTCATCTGTGAGGAATCATGCTGCTCAGCTGGCAATAATCAAGCAGCTGAGCAGGCAGGAATTACGCAGCACAGCTGGCAATTGTCAAGCAGATGACAGGCAGGAATCGTGCAGCTCAGCTGGAAATTGTCAAGCAGATGAGCAGACAGTAATCACGCAGCTCAGCAGGCCCAGATCACGTGACTGAGCATGCACTGCTCACGTGGCTGATCATACACTGCTCACGTAACTGATCATGCACTGATCACGTGGCACTCATGCACTGATCACGTGGCTGATCATACTCTGCTCACGTAACTCATCATGTACACATCACGTGGCTATCATGCACTGCTCACGTGGCTCATCATGGAACGATCACATAGCTACCATATACTGGTCACGTGACTGATCATGCACAGATCACGTAAATGATCATGCACTGTTCACGTGACTGATCATGTACTGATCACGTGACTGATCATGCACTGAACACTTGGCTATCATGTTCTGCTCACGTGGCTGATCATGCAACGATCACGTAGCAACCATGTACTGGTCAGGTGACTGATCATGCACTGATCACATAATTGATCCTGCACTGATCACGTGGCTCATCATGCACAGATCACGTGGCTGATCACACATGTATCACATGACTGATCATGCACTGATCACGTGGCTCTCATGCACTGATCACGTGGCTATCATGCACTGATCACGTGGATATCATGCACTGATCACGTGGCTGATCACACACGTATCACATGACTGATCCTGCACTGATCACGTGGATATCATGCACTGATCACGTGGCTGATCACACCCGTATCACGTGACTGATCATGCACTGATCACGTGACTGATCATGCACTGCTCACGTGGCTGATCATGCAATGATCACACAGCTACCATGTACTGGTCACATGACTGATCATGCACTGATCACATAATTGATCATGCACTGATCACCTGGCTTATCATGCATTGATCATGTGACTGATCATGTGCTGATCATGTTTGGTGTCACACACTGATCATGTGCCTCTGGAGGCAATGAACATAGAGCTGAGTAAGCAGGAATCAGTCAGCAGGCTATAATCATGGAACTCAGCTCTGAGAAATCATGCTGCTCAGCTGGCAATAATCAAGTAGATGAGCAGGCAGGAATTACGCAGCACAGGTGGTAATTGTCAAGGAGATGACAGGCAGGAATCGTGCAGATCAGCTGGAAATTGTCAAGCAGATGAGCAGACAGTAATCACGCAGCTCAGCAGGCCCTGATCACGTGACTGAGCATGCACTGTTCACATGGCTGATCACACACCTATCACGTGACTGATCATGCACTGATCATGTGACTGATCATGCACTGATCACGTAGCTATCTTGCACTGATCACTTGGCTGATCATACACTCATCACGGGACTGATCGTGCACTGATCACGGCGCTATCATGCATTGACTACATGACTCCACATGCACTGATCACGTGGATGATCATGCACTGATGACGTGATTGATCATGAACTGATCACGTGGCTGATCATGTACTGATCACGTGGCTGATCATGGACTGATCACATGCCTAACATGTAGTGATCACGTGACTTAATGGCTCTGATCATGTGACTGACCATGCGCTGATCATGTTTGCTATCATACACTGATCATGTGCCTCTGGAGGCAATAAACAAAGAGCTGAGTAGGCACGAATCAAACAGTCAGCAGGCAATAATCATGGAACTCAGCTGTGAGGAATCATGCTGCTCAGCTGGCAATAATCAAGCAGCTGAGCAGGCAGGAATTACGCAGCACAGCTGGCAATTGTGAAGCAGAGGACAGGCAGGAATCGTGCAGCTCAGCTGGCAATTGTCAAGCAGATGAGCAGACAGTAATCACGCAGCTCAGCAGGCCCTGATCACGTGACTGAGCATGCACTGTTCACTTGGCTGATCATACACTGATCACGTGGCTATCATGCACTGATCACGAGACTGATCATGCACTGATCACGTCTATATCATGCACTGATCACATGACTGCCCATGCACTGATCACGTGGGTGATCATACACTAATCATGTGACAGATCATGCACTGATCACCTGGCTGATCATGCACTGATAATGTGACTGAGCATGGACTGATCACATGACTATCATGTAGTGATCACGTGACTTAATGGCGCTGATCATGTGACTGATCATGCGCTGATCATGTTTGCTATCATACACTGATCATGTGCCTCTGGAGGCAATAAACAAAGAGCTCAGTAGGCACGAATCATACAGTCAGCAGGCAATAATCATGGAACTCAGGTGTGAGGAATCATGCTGCTCAGCTGGCAATAATCAAGCAGCTGAGCAGGCAGGAATTACGCAGCACAGCTGGCAATTGTCAAGCAGATGACAGGCAGGAATCGTGCAGCTCAGCTGGCAATTGTCAAGCAGATGAGCAGACAGTAATCACGCAGCTCAGCAGGCCCTGATCACGTGACTGAGCATGCACTGTTCACGTGGCTGATCATACACTGATCACGTGATTGATCATGCACTGATCACTTGGATATCATGCACTGATCACGTGGCTGATCATACACTGTTCACATGTCTGACCATGCACTGATCACGTGGCTGATCATACTCTGCTCACGTAACTGATCATGCACTGATCACGTGGCTATCATGCACTGAATACGTGGCTGAACATGCACTGTTCACGTGGCTGATCACACACCTGTCACGTGACATATCATGCACTGATTACGTGGCACTCATGCACTGATCACGTGGCTGATCATACTCTGCTCACGTACCTCATCATGCCCACATCACGTTTCTATCATGCACTGCTCACGTGGCTCGTCATGGAATGATCACGTAGCTACCATATACTGGTCACGTGACTGATAATGCACAGATCACGTAAATGATCATGCACTGTTCACGTGACTGATCATGTACTGATCACGTGACTGATCATGCACTGATCACGTGGCTGATCATGCACTGATCACGTAATTGATCATGCACTTATCATTTGGCTTTTCATGCACTGATCACGTGGCTGATCATACACTGATCACGTGACTGATCATGCACTGATCACGTGACGGATCATGCACTGATCACGTGACTATCATGCACTGATCACTTGGCTGGTCATACACTGATCACATGACTGATCATGCACTGTTCAGGTGACTGATCATGTACAGAGCACGTGAATAATCATGAAGTGATCACGTGGCTATCCTGCATTGATCACGTGGATATCATGCACTGATCACGTGGCTGATCACACATGTATCACGTGACTGATCATGCACTGATCACGTGGCTAACATGCACTGATCACGTGGCTATCATGCACTGATCACGTGGCTATCATGCTCTGCTCACGTGGCTGATCATGCAACGATCACGTAGCAACCATGTACTGGTCTCGTGACTGATCATGCACTGATCACTTAATTGATCCTGCACTGATCACGTGGCTCATCACGCACTGATCCGGTGGCTGTTCACACACGTATCACGTGACCGATCAATTACAGATCACGTGACTAATCATGAAATGATCACGTGGCTATCCTGCACTGATCACGTGGATATCATGCACTGATCACGTGAACGATCACACACGTATCACGTGACTGATCTTGCACTGATCACGTGGCTATCATGCACTGATCACGTGGCTATCATTCACTGATATCATGCACTGGTCACGTGGCTGATCACACACGTATCACGTGACTGATCATACACTGATCACGTGGCTATCATGCACAGATCACGTGGCTTATCATGCAATGATCACATAGCTAACATGTACTGGTCACGTGACTGATCATGCACTGATCACGTGGCTGATCATGCACTGATCACGTGACTGACCCTGCACTGATCACGTGGCTGATCATGCAGTGATCACGTGGCTATCATGCACTGCTCACGTGGCTGATCATGCAATGATCACGCAGCAACCATGTACTGGTCACATGACTGATCATGCACTGATCACGTAATTGATCATGCAATGATCACCTGGCTTATCATGCATTGATTATGTGATTCATCATGTGTTGATCATGTTTGCTGTCATACACTGATCATGTGCCTCTGGAGGCAATGAACAAAGAGATGAGTAGGCAGGAATCAGTAGGCAATAATCATGGAACTCAGCTCTGAGAAATCATGCTGCTCAGCTGGCAATAATCAAGTAGATGAGCAGGCAGGAATTATGCAGCACAGGTGGCAATTGTCAAGGAGATGACAGGCAGGAATCGTACAGCTCAGCTGGCAATTGTCAAGCAGATGAGCAGACTGTAATCACGAAGCTCAGGAAGCCCGGATCACGTGACTGAGCATGCACTGTTCACGTTGCTGATCACACACCTATCACGTGAATGATCATGCACTGATCACGTGGCTCTCATGCACAGATCACGTGATTGGGCATGCACTGATCACGTAATTGTATGCACTGCTCACGTGGCTATCATGCACTGATGACGTGGCTGATCATGCACTGATCATGTAGCTATCTTGCACTGGTCACTTGGCTGATCATACATTCATCACGGAACTGATCGTGCACTGATCACTTGGATATCATGCACTGATCACGTGACTGATCATGCACTGATCACGTGACTGATCATGCACTGATCACGTGACTGATCATGCACTGATCACGTGGCTATCATGCACTGATCACTTGGCTGGTCATACACTGATCACGCAGCTACCATGTACTGGTCACGTGACTGATCATGCACTGATGACGTAATTGATCATGCACTGATCACGTGGCTATCATGCACTGATCACATGGCTGGTCATACACTGATCACGTGCCTGGTCATGCACAGATTATATGACTGATCATGCACTAATCACGTCACTGATCATGCACTGATCACGTGGCTATCATGCACTACTCACGTGGCTGATCATGCAAAATTCATGTAGCTACCATGTACCGGTCACGTGACTGATCATACACCCATCAGGTGACTGATCATGCACTGATCACGTGGCTATCATGCACTGTTCACGTGGCTGATCATACACTGATCACCTGCCTGGTCATGCACAGATCACGTTACTAATCATGCACTCATCACGTAGCAGTCATTCACTGATCACCTGGCTGATTATGCACTGATCACGTGGCTATCATGCAATGATCACGTTGCTATCATGCACTGATCACGTGGCTGATCATGCACTGATACCGTGACTGAGCATGGACTGATCACATGACTATCATGTAGTGATCACGTGACTTAATGGCGCTGACCATGTGACTGATCATGCGTTGAGTATGTTTGCTATCATACACTGATCATGTGCCTCTGGAGGCAATAAACAAAGAGCTGAGTTGGCACGAATCAAACAGTCAGCAGGCAATAATCATGGAACTCAGCTGTGAGGAATCATGCTGCTCAGCTGGCAATAATCAAGCAGCTGAGCAGGCAGGAATTACACAGCACAGCTGGCAATTGTCAAGCAGATGACAGGCAGGAATCATTCAGCTCAGCTGGCAATTGTCAAGCAGATGAGCACACAGTAATCACGCAGCTCAGCAGGCCCTGATCACGTGACTGAGCATGAACTGTTCACCTGGCTGATCATACACTGATCACGTGACTGATCATGCACTGATCACGTGGCTAATCATGCACTGATAACGTGGCTATAATGCACTGCTCACGTGGCTAATCATGCAATGATCACGCAGCTACCCTGTACTGGTCACAGGGGTGATTTTGCACTGATCACGTGACTGATCATGCTCTGATCACGTGGCTATCATGCACTACTCACGTGGCTGATCATGCAATGATCATGTAGCTACCATGTACCGGTCACGTGACTGATCATACACCCATCAGGTGACTGATCATGCACTGATCACGTGGCTATCATGCACTGTTCACGTGGCTGATGATACACTGATCATCTGCCTGGTCATGCACAGATCACGTGAGTAATCATGAACTGATTACGTAGCTATCATGCACTGATAACCTGGCTGATCATGCACTGATCACGTGGCTATCATGCACTGATCACGTGGCTGATCATGCACTGATACCGTGACTGAGCATGGACTGATCACATGACTATCATGTAGTGATCACGTGACTTAATGGTGCTGATCATGTGACTGATCATGCGCTGATCATGTTTGCTATCATACACTGATCATGTGCCTCTGGAGGCAATGAACATAGAGCTGAGTAGGCAGGAATCAGCCAGCAGGCTATAATCATGGAACTCAGCTGTGAGGAATCATGCTGCTCAGCTGGCAATAATCAAGCAGCTGAGCAGGCAGGAATTATGCAGCACAGCTGGCAATTGTCAAGCAGATGAGCAGACAGTAATCACGCAGCTCAGCACGCCCTGACCACGTGACTGAGCATGCACTGTTCACGTGGCTGATCGTATACTGATCACGTGATTGATCATGCACTGATCACTTGTATATCATGGAGTGATCACGTGGCTGATCATACAGTGTTCACGTGTCTGACCATGCACTGATAAGGTGACTTATCATACACTGCTCACGAAACTGATCATGCACTGATCACGTGGCTATCATGCACTGATCACGTGGATATCATGCACTGATATCATGCACTGGTCACGTGGCTGATCAAACACGTATCACGTGACTGATCATGCACTGATCACGTAGCTATCATGCAATGATCACGTGGCTATCATGCACTGATCACGTGGTTGATGATGCACTTATACCGTGACTGAGCATGGACTGATCACATGACTACCGTGTAGTGATCACGTGGCTTAATGGCGCTGATTATGTGACTGATCATGCGCTGATCATGTTTGCTACCATACACTGATCATGTGCCTCTGGAGGCAATAAACAAAGAGCTGAGTAGGCACGAATCAAGCAGTCAGCAGGCAATAATCATGGAACTCAGCTGTGAGGAATCATGCTGCTCAGCTGGCAATAATCAAGCAGCTGAGCAGGCAGGAATTTCGCAGCACAGCTGGCAATTGTCAAGCAGATGACAGGCAGGAATCGTGCAGCTCAGCTGGCAATTGTCAAGCAGATGAGCAGACAGTAATCACGCAGCTCAGCAGGCCCTGATCACGTGACTGAGCATGAACTGTTCACGTGGCTGATCATACACTGATTACGTGATTGATCATGCACTGATCACTTGGATATCATGCACTGATCACGTGGCTGATCATACACTGTTCATGTGTCTGACCATGCATTGATCACGTGGCTGATCATACACTGCTCACGTAACTGATCATGCACTGATCACGTGGCTATCATGCACTGATCACGTGGCTGAACATGCACTGTTCACGTCGCTGATCACACACCTGTCACGTGACATATCATGCACTGATTACGTGGCACTCATGGACTGATCACGTGACTGATCATACTCTGCTCACGTAACTGATCATGCACACATCACGTGGCTATCATGCACTGCTCACGTGGCTCGTCATGGAATAATCACGTAGCTACCATATACTGGTCACCTGACTGATCATGCAAAGATCACGTAAATGATCATGCACTGTTCACGTGACTGATCATGTAGTGATCACATGACTGATCATGCACTGATCACGTGGCTATCATGCTCTGCTCACGTGGCTGATCATGCAACGATCACGTAGCAACCATGTTCTGGTCACGTGACTGATCATTCACAGTTCAAGTAATTGATCCTGCACTGATCACGTGGCTCATCATGCACTGATCACGTGGCTGATCACACATGTATCACGTGACTGATCATGCACTGATCACGTGGCTCTAATGCACTGCTCACGTGGCTGATCATGCTGTGATCAGGCAGCTACCATGTACTGGTCACATGACTGATCATGCACTGATCATGTAATTGATCATGCACTGATCACCAGGCTTATCATGAATTCATCATGTGACTGATCATGTGCTGATCATGTTTGCTGTCACACACTGATCATGTGCATCTGGAGGCAATGAACAAAGAGCTGAGTAGGCAGGAATCAGTGAGCAGGCTATAATCATGGAACTCAGCTCTGAGAAATCATGCTGCTCAGCTGGCAATAATCAAGTAGATGAGCAGGCAGGGATTACGCATCACAGGTGGGAATTGTCAAGGAGATGACAGGCAGGAATCGTGCAGCTCAGCTGGAAATTGTCAAGCAGATGAGCAGACAGTAATCACGCACCTCAGCAGGCCACGATCACGAGACTGAGCATGCACTGTTCACATCGCTGATCACACACCTATCACGTGAATGATCATGCACTGATCACGTGGCTCTCATGCACTGATCAGGTGATTGCGCATGCACGGATCACGTAATTGTATGCACTGCTCACGTGGCTATCATGCACTGATCACGTGGCTGATCATGCACTGATCATGTGACTGATCATGCACTGATCACGTAGCTATCTTGCACTGATCACGTGGCTGATCATACACTCATCACGGGACTGATCGTGCACTGAATACGGCGCTATCATGCATTGACTACATGACTCCACATGCACTGATCAGGTGGATGATCATGCACTGATCACGTGACTAACCATGCACTGATCACATGACTGATTATGCAGTGATCACGTGGCTGATCATGCACTGATCACGTGGCTATCATGCACTGCTCACGTGGCTGATCATGCAATGATCACGTAGCTACCATGTATTGGTCACGTGACTGATCATGCACTGTTCACGTGGCTGATCATGCAGTGATCACGTGACTGATCATGCACTGTTCACGGGATTCATCATGCACTGACCACGTGGATATCATGCAATGATCACGTGTTTGATCATACACTGTTCACGTGTCTGACCATGCACTGCTCACGTGGCTGATCATACACTGTTCACGTAACTGATCATGCACTGATCACGTGGATATAATGCACTGATCACGTGGCTGAACATGCACTGTTCACGTGGCTTACCACACACCTGTCACGTGACTGATCATGCACTGATCACGTGGATATCATGCACTGATAACGTGGCTGAACATGCACTGTTCACGTGGCTTACCACACACCTGTCACGTGACTAATCATGAACTGATTACGTAGCTATCATGCACTGATCACCTGACTGATCATGCACTGATCATGGGACTGATCATGCACTGATCACTTGGCTGGTCATACACTGATCACGTGACTGATCATGCACTGATCACGTTGCTGATCATTCACTGATCACGTGGGTATAATGCACTGCTCACGTGGCTTATCATGCAATGATCACGCAGCTACCCTGTACTGGTCACATGGCTGATTTTGCACTGATCACGTGGCTGATCATGCACTGATCACGTGGCTATCATGCACTGATCACGTGGCTGAACATGCACTGTTCACGTGGCTTACCACACACCTGTCACGTGACTAATCATGAACTGATTACGTAGCTATCATGCACTGATCACCTGACTGATCATGCACTGATCATGGGACTGATCATGCACTGATCACTTGGCTGGTCATACACTGATCACGTGACTGATCATGCACTGATCACGTTGCTGATCATTCACTGATCACGTGGGTATAATGCACTGCTCACGTGGCTTATCATGCAATGATCACGCAGCTACCCTGTACTGGTCACATGGCTGATTTTGCACTGATCACGTGACTGATCATGCACTGATCACGTGGCTATCATGCACTACTCACGTGGCTGATCATGCAATGATCATGTAGCTACCATGTACCGGTCACGTGACTGATCATACACCCATCAGGTGCCTGATCATGCACTGATCACGTGGCTATCATGCACTGTTCACGTGGCTGATCATACACTGATCACCTGCCTGGTCATGCACAGATCACGTGACTAATCATGAACTGATTACGTAGCTATCATGCACTGATCACCTGACTGATCATGCACTGATCACGTGGCTATCATGCAATGATCACGTGGCTATCATGCACTGTTCACGTGGCTGATCATGCACTGATCACGTGGATATCATGCACTGATCACGTGGCTGAACATGCACTGTTCACGTGGCTTACCACACACCTGTCACGTGACTGATCATGCACTGATCACGTGGCACTCATGCACTGATCACATGGCTGATCATACTCTGCTCACGTATCTGATCATGCACACATCACTTGGCTATCATGCACTACTCACGTGGCTGATCATGCAATGATCATGTAGCTACCATGTACCGGTCACGTGACTGACCATACACCCATCAGGCGACTGATCATGCACTGATCACGTGGCTATCATGCACTGATCACTAGACTCATCATGCACTGATCACGTCTATATCAGGCACTGATCACATGACTGCCCATGCACTGATCACGTGGATGTTCATACACTGATCATGTGACAGATCATGCAGTGATCACGTGGCGATCATGCACTGATCAAGTGGCTGATCATAGTCTGCTCCCGAAACTGATCATGCACTGATCACGTGGCTATCATGCACTGCTCACGTGGCTGATCATGCAATGATCACGTGGCTCCCATGTACTGGTCACCTGAGTGATCATGCACCTATCACATAATTGATCATGCACTGATCAGGTGACTTATCATGCACTGTTCACGTGACTGATCATGCACTGATCACGTGACTGATCATGCACTGATCTCGTGGCTATCATGCGCGGCTCACGTGGCTGATCATGCAATGATCACCTAGCTACCATGTACTGGTCATGTGACTGATCATACACTGATCACGTAATTGATCATGCACTGATCATGTGGCTGATCATGCACTGATCACGTGGCTGATCATACACTGGTCACGTGACTGATCATGCACTGATCACGTGACGGATCATGCACTGATCATGGGACTGATCATGCACTGATCACTTGGCTGGTCATACACTGATCACGTGACTGATCATGCACTGATCACGTTGCTGATCATTCACTGATCACGTGGGTATAATGCACTGCTCACGTGGCTTATCATGCAATGATCACGCAGCTACCCTGTACTGGTCACATGGCTGATTTTGCACTGATCACGTGACTGATCATGCACTGATCACGTGGCTATCATGCACTACTCACGTGGCTGATCATGCAATGATCATGTAGCTACCATGTACCGGTCACGTGACTGATCATACACCCATCAGGTGACTGATCATGCACTGATCACGTGGCTATCATGCACTGTTCACGTGGCTGATCATACACTGATCACCTGCCTGGTCATGCACAGATCACGTGACTAATCATGAACTGATTACGTAGCTATCATGCACTGATCACCTGACTGATCATGCACTGATCACCTGGCTATCATGCAATGATCACGTGGCTATCATGCACTGTTCACGTGGTTGATCATACAGTGATCACCTGCCTGGTCATGCACAGATCACGTGACTAATCATGAACTGATTACGTAGCTATCATGCACTGATCACCTGGCTGATCATGCACTGATCACGTGGCTATCATGCACTGGTCACGTGGCTATCATGCACTGATTACGTGGCTATCCTGTATTGATCACGTGGATATCATGCACTGATCACGTGGCTGATCACACACGTATCACATGACTGATCATGTACAGATCACGTGACTAATCATGAAGTGATCACGTGGCTATCCTGTACTGATCACGTGAATATCATGCACTGATCACGTGGCTGATCACACACGTATCACGTGTCTGATCATGCACTGATCACGTGGCTATCATGCACTGATCACGTGGCAATCATGCACTGATCACGTGGCTGATTATGCAATGATCACGTAATTGATCATTCACTGATCACGTGGCTGATCATGCACTGATACCGTGACTGATCATGCACTGATCACGTGACGGATCATGCACTGGTCACGTGACGGATCATGCACTGATCATGTGACTGATCATGCGCTCATCATGTTTGCTATCATACACTGATGAAGTGCCTCTGGAGGCAATATACAAAGAGCAGAGTAGGCACGAATCATACAGTCAGCAGGCAATAATCATTGAACTCAGGTGTGAGGAATCATGCTGCTCAGCTGGCAATAATCAAGCAGCTGAGCAGGCAGGAATTACGCAGCACAGCTGGCAATTGTCAAGCAGATGACAAGCAGGAATCTTGCAGCTCAGATTGCAATTGTCAAGCAGATGAACAGACAGTAATCACGCAGCTCAGCAGACCCTGATCACGTGACTGAGCATGCACTGTTCACGTGGCTGATCACACACCTGTCACGTGACTAATCATGCACTGATCACGTGGCACTCATGCACTGATCACATGGCTGATCATACACTGCTCACGTAACTGATCATGCACATATCACGTGGCCATCATGCACTGCTCGAGTGGCTGGTCATGCAATGATCACGTAGCTACCATATACTGGTCACGTGATTCATCATGCACAGATCACGTAACTGATCATGCACTGTTCAAGTGACTGATCATGTACTGATCACGTGACTGATCATGCACTGATCACATGGCTATCATGCACTGCTCACGTGGCTGATCATGCAGTGATCATGTAGCATCCATGTACTGGTCACGTGACTGATCATGCACTGATCACGTAATTGATCCTGAACTGATCACGTGGCTCATCATGCACTGATCAGGTGACTGATCACCCACTGATCACTTGACTGATCATGTACTGATCACGTGGCTATAATGCACTGATCACGTGGCTGATCATACACTGTTCACGAGCCAGGTCATGCACAGATCACGTGACTAATCATGAACTGATCACGTGGCTATAATTCACTGATCACGTGGATTTCATACACTGATTACGTTCCTGTCATGCACAGATCACGTGACTAATCATGAACTGATCACGTAGGCATCATGCACTGATCACGTTGCTGATCATACACTGTTAACGTGTCTGATCATGCACTGATCACGTGGCTGATCATACACTGCTCATGTAGCTAATCATGCACTTATGACGTGGCTATCATGCACTGATCACGTGGCTGATCATGCAATGATCACGTAGCTAACATCTACTGGTCACGTGACTGATCATGCAAAGGTCACGTAATTGATCATGCACTGATCACGTGACTGATCATGCACTGATCACGTGGCTATCATGCACTATCACGTGGCTGATCATGCAATGATCACGTGACTGATCATGCACTGATCACGTGGCTATCATGCACTGCTCACGTGGCTGAGCACGGAACCCACCACGCTTACTAATTATGCCTGGGCTGCTAAGACCCACTCGAGAAGGTGTCTAGGGTGAGGCACCTTTCGCTATTCGAGAGGGCGCCTCCGGCCTACGTAAGTGGTGCAAACTTCTTGTCTTGAAGTTTGATTGGTGTTCCGCGTAAACCAAGCTACTCAGTCTCTTTTCTCCACCGAATTTTCCTACTGAGCTCTCCTCATACTATTATTCTTGACATCTCTGATTAGCATATAAAGAGTCGCCTAGGCCATCTCTCCTTCGAATACCCTGGATCAGTTGGGGCTGGTCCCCGGCAGGTGGCGACCGAGCAGGGACCTCAGGAGGCGATACTCAAAGAGCTGAGCAGACACGAACCACGCAATCAGCAGGCAATAAGCATGGAGCTCAGCAGTGACGAATCATGCTGCTCAACTGGCAATAATCAAGCACGTGACCAGGCAGGAATCACGCAGCTCAGCTGGCAATTGTCAAGCAGATGAGCCGACAGGAATCACGCAGCTCAGCTGGCAATTGTCATGCAGTTGAGCCGGCAGGAATCACGCAGCTCAGCAGGCCCTGATCACGTGACTCTGCATGCACTGATCACGTGGCTGATCAAGTCCAGATCACGTGACTGATCATGCACTGATCACGTGGCTATCATGCACTGATCACGTGACTGCGCATGCACTGATGACGTGGCTGATCGGGCACTGATCACGTGTTTATCAGGCAGTGATCAGTGACTGACAGGCGCTGATCATGGGACTGTGCACGCACTGATCAGGTGGCTGATCAGGAACTGACCACCTGACCGCGCATGCAGTGATCACGTGGCTGGTCGTTCACTGATCACGTGTTTATCATACGGTGATCACGTGACTGAGAGGCGCTGATCACGTGACTGTGCCGTCAGTGATCACGTGGCTGAGCAGGCACTGATATCGTGACTGAGCATGCACTGAATCATGTGCCGGGAGCCGGGGAGGCATTCCACTCTGGAAAAAGGTCATGAGGAAGGAGGCTCGGCATACGCAAATGCGGGATCGAGCCTCAGGAGTCCACCCGGATGTTCTCGAGCATCTGCCCCCCCCAAAAAAATCGGAGTCTGCCTACTGTATTGCTTTGTGCTCTCACCTCTGATTTCACTGGGGGCTGTCCCCCACCACCATCTCGCTGTCTCTGTCAAAGAGTTAACTTACAGCTCCAATTCATAAAGTTCCTTGTCATTCTTCCCTTTAACTTCCAGCTGAGTCTCCATCTGGAGCGCGGAACCCACCACGCTTACTAATATGCATGGGCTGCTAAGACCCACTTGAGAAGGTGTCTAGGGTGAGGCACCTTTCGTTATTCGAGAGGGCTCCTGCGGCCTACGTAAGTGGTGCAAACTTCTTGTCTTGAAGTTTGATTGGTCTTCCGCGTAAACCAAGCTACTCAGTCTCTTTTCTACACCGAATTTTCCTACTGAGCTCTCCTCATACTATTATTCTTGACATCTCTGATTAGCATATAAATAGTCGCCTAGGCCATCTCTCCTTCGAATACCCTGGATCAGTTGGGGCTGCTCCCCGGCAGGTGGCGACCGAACAGGGACCTCAGGAGGCAATACTCAAAGAGCTGAGCAGACACCAACCACGCAATCAGCAGGCAATAAGCATGGAGCTCAGCAGTGACGAATCATGCTGCTCAACTGGCAATAATCAAGCACGTGACCAGGCAGGAATCACGCAGCTCAGCTGGCAATTGTCAAGCAGATGAGCCGGCAGGAATCACTCAGCTCAGCTGGCAATTGTCATGCAGATGAGCCGGCAGGAATCACGCAGCTCAGCAGGCCCTGATCACGTGACTCTGCAGGCACTGATCACTTGGCTGATCAAGTCCAGATCACGTGACTGAGCATGCACTGATCACGTGGCTATCATGCACTGATGACGTGACTGCGCATGCACTGATGACGTGGCTGATCGGGCACTGATCACATGGCTCATCATGCACTGATCACGTGTTTATCAGGCAATGATCAGTGACTGACAGGCGCTGATCATGGGACTGTGCATGCACTTCTCACGTGGCTATCATGCACTGATCACGTGACTGCGCATGCACTGATGACGAGGCTGTTCGGGCACTGATCACGTGTTTATCAGGCAGTAATCAGTGACTGACAGGCGCTGATCAGGGGATTGTGCACGCACTGATCAGGTGGCTGATCAGGAACTGACCACCTGACCGTGCATGCAGTGATCACGTGGCTGGTCGTTCACTGATCACGTGATTATCATACGGTGATCACGTGACTGAGAGGCGCTGATCACGTGACTGTGCCGTCAGTGATCACGTGGCTGAGCAGGCACTGATATCGTGACTGAGCATGCACTGATCATGTGCCGGGAGCTGGGGAGGCATTCCACTCTGGACAAAGGTCATGAGGAAGGAGGCTCGGCATACGCAAATGCGGGATCGAGCCTCAGGAGTCCACCCGGATGTTCTCGAGCATCACCCCCCCCAAAAAAAACCGGAGTCTGCCTACTGTATTGCTTTGTGCTCTCACCTCTGATTTCACTGGGGGCTGTCCCCCACCACCATCTCGCTCTCTCTGTCAAAGAGTTAACTTAGAGCTCCAATTCATAAAGTTCCTTGTCATTCTTCCCTTTAACTTCCAGCTGAGTCTCCATCTGGAGCGCGGAACCCACCACGCTTACTAATTATGCCTGGGCTGCTAAGACCCACTCGAGAAGGTGTCTAGGGTGAGGCACCTTTCGCTATTCGAGAGGGCGCCTGCGGCCTACGTAAGTGGTGCAAACTTCTTGTCTTGAAGTTTGATTGGTCTTCCGCGTAAACCAAGCTACTCAGTCTCTTTTCTCCCCCGAATTTTCCTACTGAGCTCTCCTCATACTATTATTCTTGACATCTCTGATTAGCATATAAATAGTCGCCTAGGCCATCTCTCCTTCGAATACCCTGGATCAGTTGGGGCTGGTCCCCGGCAGGTGGCGACCGAACAGGGACCTCAGGAGGCGATACTCAAAGAGCTGAGCAGACACGAACCACGCAATCAGCAGGCAATAAGCATGGAGCTCAGCAGTGACGAATCATGCTGCTCAACTGGCAATAATCAAGCACGTGACCAGGCAGGAATCACGCAGCTCAGCTGGCAATTGTCAAGCAGATGAGCCGACAGGAATCACGTAGCTCAGCTGGCAATTGTCATGCAGATCAGCCGGCAGGAATCACGCAGCTCAGCAGGCCCTGATCACGTGACTCTGCAGGCACTGATCACGTGGCTGATCAAGTCCAGATCACGTGACTGAGCATGCACTGATCACGTGGCTATCATGCACTGATGACGTGACTGCGCATGCACTGATGACGTGGCTGATCGGGCACTGATCACATGGCTCATCATGCATTGATCACGTGTTTATCAGGCAATGATCAGTGACTGACAGGCGCTGATCATGGGACTGTGCACGCACTGATCACGTGGCTATCATGCACTGATCACGTGACTGCGCATGCACTGATGACGTGGCTGTTCGGGCACTGATCACGTGTTTATCAGGCAGTGATCAGTGACTGACAGGCGCTGATCAGGGTACTGTGCACGCACTGATCAGATGGCTGATCAGGAACTGACCACCTGACCGTGCATGCAGTGATCACGTGGCTGGTCGTTCACTGATCACGTGATTATCATACGGTGATCACGTGACTGAGAGGCGCTGATCACGTGACTGGGCCGTCAGTGATCACGTGGCTGAGCAGGCACTGATATCGTGACTGAGCATGCACTGATCATGTGCCGGGAGCCGGGGAGGCATTCCACTCTGGACAAAGGTCATGAGGAAGGAGGCTCGGCATACGCAAATGCGGGATCGAGCCTCAGGAGTCCACCCAGATGTTCTCGAGCATCTCCCCCCCCCAAAAAAACCGGAGTCTGCCTACTGTATTGCTTTGTGCTCTCACCTCTGATTTCACTGGGGGCTGTCCCCCACCACCATCTCGCTCTCTCTGTCAAAGAGTTAACTTACAGCTCCAATTGATAAAGTTCCTTGTCATTCTTCCCTTTAACTTCCAGCTGAGTCTCCATCTGGAGCGCGGAACCCAACACGCTTACTAATTATGCCTGGGCTGCTAAGACCCACTCGAGAAGGTGTCTAGGGTGAGGCACCTTTTGCTATTCGAGAGGGCGCCTGCGGCCTACGTAAGTGGTGCAAACTTCTTGTCTTGAAGTTTGATTGGTCTTCCGCGTAAACCAAGCTACTCAGTCTCTTTTCTCCACCGAATTTTCCTACTGAGCTCTCCTCATACTATTATTCTTGACATCTCTGATTAGCATATAAATAGTCGCCTAGGCCATCTCTCCTTCGAATACCCTGGATCAGTTGGGGCTGGTCCCCGGCAGGTGGCAACCGAACAGGGACCTCAGGAGGCAATACTCAAAGAGCTGAGCAGACACGAACCACGCAATCAGCAGGCAATAAGCATGGAGCTCAGCAGTGACGAATCATGCTGCTCAACTGGCAATAATCAAGCACGTGACCAGGCAGGAATCACGCAGCTCAGCTGGCAATTGTCAAGCAGATGAGCCGGCAGGAATCACGCAGCTCAGCAGGCCCTGATCACGTGACTCTGCAGGCACTGATCACGTGGCTGATCAAGTCCAGATCACGTGACTGAGCATGCACTGATCACGTGGCTATCATGCACGGATGACGTGACTGCGCATGCACTGATGACGTGGCTAATCGGGCACTGATCACATGGCTCATCATTCACTGATCACTTGTTTATCAGGCAATGATCAATGACTGACAGGCGCTGATCATGGGACTGTGCACGCACTGATCACGTGGCTATCATGCACTGATCACGTGACTGCGCATGCACTGATGACGTGGCTGTTCGGGCACTGATCACGTGTTTATCAGGCAGTGATCAGTGACTGACAGGCGCTGATCAGGGTACTGTGCACGCACTGATCAGGTGGCTGATCAGGAACTGACCACCTGACCGTGCATGCAGTGATCACGTGGCTGGTCGTTCACTGATCACGTGTTTATCATACGGTGATCACGTGACTGAGAGGCGCTGATCACGTGACTGTACCGTCAGTGATCACGTGGCTGAGCAGGCACTGATATCGTGACTGAGCATGCACTGATCATGTGCCGGGAGCCGGGGAGGCATTCCACTCTGGAAAAAGGTCATGAGGAAGGAGGCTCGGCATACGCAAATGCGGGATGGAGCCACAGGAGTCCACCCGGATATTTTCGAGCATCTCCCCCCAAAAAAACCAGAGTCTGCCTTCTGTATTGCTTTGTGCTCTCACCTCTGATTTCACTGGGGGCTGTCCCCCACCACCATCTCGCTCTCTCTGTCAAAGAGTTAACTTAGAGCTCCAATTCATAAAGTTCCTTGTCATTCTTCCCTTTAACTTCCAGCTGAGTCTCCATCTGGAGCGCGGAACACACCACGCTTACTAATTATGCCTGGGCTGCTAAGACCCACTCGAGAAGGTGTCTAGGGTGAGGCACCTTTCGCTATTCGAGAGGGCGCCTGCGGCCTACGTAAGTGGTGCAAACTTCTTGTCTTGAAGTTTGATTGGTCTTCCGCGTAAACCAAGCTACTCAGTCTCTTTTCTCCACCGAATTTTCCTACTGAGCTCTCCTCATACTATTATTCTTGACATCTCTGATTAGCATATAAAGAGTCGCCTAGGCCATCTCTCCTTCGAATACCCTGGGTCAGTTGGGGCTGGTCCCCGGCAGGTGGCGACCGAACAGGGATCTCAGGAGGCGATACTCAAAGAGCTGAGCAGACACCAACCACGCAATCAGCAGGCAATAAGCATGGAGCTCAGCAGTGACGAATCATGCTGCTCAACTGGCAATAATCAAACACGTGACCAGGCAGGAATCACGCAGCTCAGCTGGCAATTGTCAAGCAGATGAGCCGACAGGAATCACGCAGCTCAGCTGGCAATTGTCATGCAGATGAGCCGGCAGGAATCACGCAGCTCAGCAGGCCCTGATCACGTGACTCTGCAGGCACTGATCACGTGGCTGATCAAGTCCAGATCACGTGACTGAGCATGCACTGATCACGTGGCTATCATGCACTGATGACGTGACTGCGCATGCACTGATGACGTGGCTGATCGGGCACTGATCACATGGCTCATCATGCACTGATCACGTGTTTATCAGGCAATGATCAGTGACTGACAGGCGCTGATCATGGGACTGTGCACGCACTGATCACGTGGCTATCATGCACTGATCACGTGACTGCGCATGCACTGATGACGTGGCTGTTCGGGCACTGATCACGTGTTTATCAGGCAGTGATCAGTGACTGACAGGCGCTGATCAGGGGACTGTGCACGCACTGATCAGGTGGCTGATCAGGAACTGACCACCTGACCGTGCATGCAGTGATCACGTGGCTGGTCGTTCACTGATCACGTGTTTATCATACGGTGATCACGTGACTGAGAGGCGCTGATCACGTGACTGTGCCGTCAGTGATCACGTGGCTGAGCAGGCACTGATATCGTGACTGAGCATGCACTGATCCTGTGCCGGGAGCCGGGGAGGCATTCCACTCTGGACAAAGGTCATGAGGAAGGAGGCTCGGCATACGCAAATGCGGGATCGAGCCTCAGGAGTCCACCCAGATGTTCTCGAGCATCTTCCCCCCCAAAAAAAACCGTAGTCTGCCTACTGTATTGCTTTGTGCTCTCACCTCTGATTTCACTGGGGGCTGTCCCCCACCACCATCTCGCTCTCTCTGTCAAAGAGTTAACTTACAGCTCCAATTCATAAAGTTCCTTGTCATTCTTCCCTTTAACTTCCAGCTGAGTCTCCATCTGGAGCGCGGAACCCACCACGCTTACTAATTATGCCTGGGCTGCTAAGACCCACTCGAGAAGGTGTCTAGGGTGAGGCACCTTTCACTATTCGAGAGGGCGCCTGCGGCCTATGTAAGTGGTGCAAACTTCTTGTCTTGAAGTTTGATTGGTCTTCCGCGTAAACCAAGCTACTCAGTCTCTTTTCTCCACCGAATTTTCCTACTGAGCTCTCCTCATACTATTATTCTTGACATCTCTGATTAGCATATAAATAGTCGCCTAGGCCATCTCTCCTTCGAATACCCTGGATCAGTTGGGGCTGGTTCCCGGCAGGTGGCGACCGAACAGGGACCTCAGGAGGCGATACTCAAAGAGCTGAGCAGACACGAACCACGCAATCAGCAGGCAATAAGCATGGAGCTCAGCAGTGACGAATCATGCTGCTCAACTGGCAATAATCAAGCACGTGACCAGGCAGGAATCACGCAGCTCAGCTGGCAATTGTCAAGCAGATGAGCCGACAGGAATCACGCAGCTCAGCTGGCAATTGTCATGCAGATGAGCCGGCAGGAATCACGCAGCTCAGCAGGCCCTGATCACGTGACTCTGCAGGCACTGATCACGTGGCTGATCAAGTCCAGATCACGTGACTGAGCATGCACTGATCACGTGGCTATCATGCACTGATGACGTGACTGCGCATGCACTGATGACGTGGCTGATCGGGCACTGATCACATGGCTCATCATGCACTGATCACGTGTTTATCAGGCAATGATCAGTGACTGACAGGCGCTGATCATGGGACTGTGCACGCACTGATCACGTGGCTATCATGCACTGATCACGTGACTGCGCATGCACTGATGACGTGGCTGTTCGGGCACTGATCACGTGTTTATCAGGCAGTGATCAGTGACTGACAGGCGCTGATCAGGGGACTGTGCACGCACTGATCAGGTGGCTGATCAGGAACTGACCACCTGACCGCGCATGCAGTGATCACGTGGCTGGTCGATCACTGATCACGTGTTTATCATAGGGTGATCACATGACTGAGAGGCGCTGATCACGTGACTGTGCCGTCAGTGATCACGTGGCTGAGCAGGCACTGATATCGTGACTGAGCATGCACTGATCATGTGCCGGGAGCCGGGGAGGCATTCCACTCTGGACAAAGGTCATGAGGAAGGAGGCTCGGCATACGCAAATGCGGGATCGAGCCTCAGAAGTCCACCCGGATATTCTCGAGCATCTCCCCCAAAAAAACCGGAGTCTGCCTACTGTATTGCTTTGTGCTCTCACCTCTGATTTAACTGGGGGCTGTCCCCCACCACCATCTCGCTCTCTCTGTCAAAGAGTTAACTTAGAGCTCCAATTCATAAAGTTCCTTGTCATTCTTCCCTTTAACTTCCAGCTGAGTCTCCATCTGGAGCGCGGAACCCACCACGCTTACTAATTATGCCTGGGCTGCTAAGACCCACTCGAGAAGGTGTCTAGGGTGAGGCACCTTTCGCTATTCGAGAGGGCGCCTGCGGCCTACGTAAGTGGTGCAAACTTCTTGTCTTGAAGTTTGATTGGTCTTCCGCGTAAACCAAGCTACTCAGTCTCTTTTCTCCACCGAATTTTCCTACTGAGCTCTCCTCATACTATTATTCTTGACATCTCTGATTAGCATATAAATAGTCGCCTAGGCCATCTCTCCTTCGAATACCCTGGATCAGTTGGGGCTGGTCCCCGGCAGGTGGCGACCGAACAGGGACCTCAGGAGGCGATACTCAAAGAGCTGAGCAGACACGAACCACGCAATCAGCAGGCAATAAGCATGGAGCTCAGCAGTGACGAATCATGCTGCTCAACTGGCAATAATCAAGCACGTGACCAGGCAGGAATCACGCAGCTCAGCTGGCAATTGTCAAGCAGATGAGCCGACAGGAATCACGCAGCTCAGCTGGCAATTGTCATGCAGATGAGCCGGCAGGAATCACGCAGCTCAGCAGGCCCTGATCACGTGACTCTGCAGGCACTGATCACGTGGCTGATCAAGTCCAGATCACGTGACTGAGCATGCACTGATCACGTGGCTATCATGCACTGATGACGTGACTGCGCATGCACTGATGACGTGGCTGATCGGGCACTGATCACATGGCTCATCATGCACTGATCACGTGTTTATCAGGCAATGATCAGTGACTGACAGGCGCTGATCATGGGACTGTGCACGCACTGATCACGTGGCTATCATGCACTGATCACGTGACTGCGCATGCACTGATGACGAGGCTGTTCGGGCACTGATCACGTGTTTATCAGGCAGTAATCAGTGACTGACAGGCGCTGATCAGGGGACTGTGCACGCACTGATCAGGTGGCTGATCAGGAACTGACCACCTGACCGCGCATGCAGTGATCACGTGGCTGGTCGTTCACTGATCACGTGTTTATCATACGGTGATCACGTGACTGAGAGGCGCTGATCACGTGACTGTGCCGTCAGTGATCACGTGGCTGAGCAGGCACTGATATCGTGACTGAGCATGCACTGATCATGTGCCGGGAGCCGGGGAGGCATTCCACTCTGGACAAAGGTCATGAGGAAGGAGGCTCGGCATACGCAAATGCGGGATCGAGCCTCAGGAGTCCACCCGGATGTTCTCGAGCATCTCCCCCCAAAAAACCGGAGTCTGCCTACTGTATTGCTTTGTGCTCTCACCTCTGATTTCACTGGGGGCTGTCCCCCACCACCATCTCGCTCTCTCTGTCAAAGAGTTAACTTACAGCTCCAATTCATAAAGTTCCTTGTCATTCTTCCCTTTAACTTCCAGATGAGTCTCCATCTGGAGCGTGGAACCCACCACGCTTACTAATTATGCCTGGGCTGCTAAGACCCACTCGAGAAGGTGTCTAGGGTGAGGCACCTTTCGCTATTCGAGAGGGCGCCTGCGGCCTACATAAGTGGTGCAAACTTCTTGTCTTGAAGTTTGATTGGTCTTCCGCGTAAACCAAGCTACTCAGTCTCTTTTCTCCACCGAATTTTCCTACTGAGCTCTCCTCATACTATTATTCTTGACATCTCTGATTAGCATATAAATAGTCGCCTAGGCCATCTCTCCTTCGAATACCCTGGATCAGTTGGGGCTGGTCCCCGGCAGGTGGCGACCGAACAGGGACCTCAGGAGGCAATACTCAAAGAGCTGAGCAGACACGAACCACGCAATCAGCAGGCAATAAGCATGGAGCTCAGCAGTGACGAATCATGCTGCTCAACTGGCAAAAATCAAGCACGTGACCAGGCAGGAATCACGCAGCTCAGCTGGCAATTGTCAAGCAGATGAGCCGGCAGGAATCACGCAGCTCAGCAGGCCCTGATCACGTGACTCTGCAGGCACTGATCACGTGGCTGATCAAGTCCAGATCACGTGACTGAGCATGCACTGATCACGTGGCTATCATGCACTGATGACGTGACTGCGCATGCACTGATGACGTGGCTGATCGGGCACTGATCACATGGCTCATCATGCACTGATCACGTGTTTATCAGGCAATGATCAGTGACTGACAGGCGCTGATCATGGGACTGTGCACGCACTGATCACGTGGCTATCATGCACTGATCACGTGACTGCGCATGCACTGATGACGTGGCTGTTCGGGCACTGATCACGTATTTATCAGGCAGTGATCAGTGACTGACAGGCATAGATCAGGGGACTGTGCACGCACTGATCAGGTGGCTGATCAGGAACTGACCACCTGACCACGCATGCAGTGATCACGTGGCTGGTCGTTCACTGATCACGTGTTTATCATACGGTGATCACGTGACTGAGAGGTGCTGATCACGTGACTGTGCCGTCAGTGATCACGTGGCTGAGCAGGCACTGATATCGTGACTGAGCATGCACTGATCATGTGCCGGGAGCCGGGGAGGCATTCCACTCTGGAAAAAGGTCATGAGGAAGGAGGCTCGGCATATGCAAATGCGGGATGGAGCCACAGGAGTCCACCCGGATGTTCTCGAGCATCTCCCCCCCCCAAAAAAAACCGGAGTCTGCCTACTGTATTGCTTTGTGCTCTCACCTCTGATTTCACTGGGGGCTGTCCCCCACCACCATCTCGCTGTCTCTGTCAAAGTGTTAACTTAGAGCTCCAATTCATAAAGTTCCTTGTCATTCTTCCCTTTAACTTCCAGCTGAGTCTCCATCTGGAGCGCGGAACCCACCACGCTTACTAATTATGCCTGGGCTGCTAAGACCCACTCGAGAAGGTGTCTAGGGTGAGGCACCTTTCGCTATTCGAGAGGGCGCCTGCGGCCTACGTAAGTGGTGCAAACTTCTGGTCTTGAAGTTTGATTGGTCTTCCACGTAAACCAAGCTACTCAGTCTCTTTTCTCCACCGAATTTTCCTACTGAGCTCTCCTCATACTATTATTCTTGACATCTCTGATTAGCATATAAAGAGTCGCCTAAGCCATCTCTCCTTCGAATACCCTGGATCAGTTGGGGCTGGTCCCCAGCAGGTGGCGACCGAACAGGGACCTCAGGAGGCGATACTCAAAGAGCTGAGCAGACACGAACCTCGCAATCAGCAGGCAATAAGCATGGAGCTCAGCAGTGACGAATCATGCTGCTCAACTGGCAATAATCAAGCACGTGACCAGGCAGGAATCACGCAGCTCAGCTGGCAATTGTCAAGCAGATGAGCCGACAGGAATCACGCAGCTCAGCTGGCAATTGTCATGCAGATGAGCCGGCAGGAATCACGCAGCTCAGCAGGCCCTGATCACGTGACTCTGCAGGCACTGATCACGTGGCTGATCAAGTCCAGATCACGTGACTGAGCATGCACTGATCACGTGGCTATCATGCACTGATGACGTGACTGCGCATGCACTGATGACGTGGCTGATCGGGCACTGATCACATGGCTCATCATGCACTGATCACGTGTTTATCAGGCAATGATCAGTGACTGACAGGCGCTGATCATGGGACTGTGCACGCACTGATCACGTGGCTATCATGCACTGATCACGTGACTGCGCATGCACTGATGACGTGGCTGTTCGGGCACTGATCACGTGTTTATCAGGCAGTGATCAGTGACTGACAGGCGCTGATCAGGGGACTGTGCACGCACTGATCAGGTGGCTGATCAGGAACTGACCACCTGACCGCGCATGCAGTGATCACGTGGCTGGTCGTTCACTGATCACGTGTTTATCATACGGTGATCACGTGACTGAGAGGCGCTGATCACGTGACTGTGCCGTCAGTGATCACGTGGCTGAGCAGGCACTGATATCGTGACTGAGCATGCACTGATCATGTGCCGGGAGCCGGGGAGGCCTTCCACTCTGGACAAAGGTCATGAGGAAGGAGGCTCGGCATACGCAAATGCGGGATCGAGCCTCAGGGGTCCACCCGGATATTCTCGAGCATCTCCCCCAAAAAAACCGGAGTCTGCCTACTGTATTGCTTTGTGCTCTCACCTCTGATTTCACTGGGGGCTGTCCCCCACCACCATCTCGCTCTCTCTGTCAAAGAGTTAACTTAGAGCTCCAATTCATAAAGTTCCTTGTCATTCTTCCCTTTAACTTCCAGCTGAGTCTCCATCTGGAGCGCGGAACCCACCACGCTTACTAATTATGCCTGGGCTGCTAAGACCCACTCGAGAAGGTGTCTAGGGTGAGGCACCTTTCGCTATTCGAGAGGGCGCCTGCGGCCTACGTAAGTGGTGCAAACTTCTTGTCTTGAAGTTTGATTGGTCTTCCGCGTAAACCAAGCTACTCAGTCTCTTTTCTCCACCGAATTTTCCTACTGAGCTCTCCTCATACTATTATTCTTGACATCTCTGATTAGCATATAAATAGTCGCCTAGGCCATCTCTCCTTCGAATACCCTGGATCAGTTGGGGCTGGTCCCCGGCAGGTGGCGACCGAACAGGGACCTCAGGAGGCAATACTCAAAGAGCTGAGCAGACACGAACCACGCAATCAGCAGGCAATAAGCATGGAGCTCAGCAGTGACGAATCATGCTGCTCAACTGGCAATAATCAAGCACGTGACCAGGCAGGAATCACGCAGCTCAGCTGGCAATTGTCAAGCAGATGAGCCGACAGGAATCACGCAGCTCAGCAGGCCCTGATCACGTGACTCTGCAGGCACTGATCACGTGGCTGATCAAGTCCAGATCACGTGACTGAGCATGCACTGATCACGTGGCTATCATGCACTGATGACGTGACTGCATGCACTGATGACGTGGCTGATCAGGCACTGATCACATGGCTCATCATGCACGTGATCAGGCATGATCAGTGACTGCACTGATCACTGCATGCACTGATGGCTATCATGCACTGATGACGTGACTGCGCATGCACTGATGACGTGGCTGTTGGGGCACTGATCACATGGCTCATCATGCACTGATCACGTGTTTATCAGGCAATGATCAGTGACTGACAGTCAGTGATCATGGGACTGTGCACGCACTGATCACGTGGCTATCATGCACTGATCACGTGACTGCGCATGCACTGATGACGTGGCTGTTCGGGCACTGATCACGTGTTTATCAGGCAGTGATCAGTGACTGACAGGCGCTGATCAGGGTACTGTGCACGCACTGATCAGATGGCTGATCAGGAACTGACCACCTGACCGTGCATGCAGTGATCACGTGGCTGGTCGTTCACTGATCACGTGTTTATCCTACGGTGATCACGTGACTGAGAGGCGCTGATCACGTGACTGTACCGTCAGTGATCACGTGGCTGAGCAGGCACTGATATCGTGACTGAGCATGCACTGATCATGTGCCGGGAGCCGGGGAGGCATTCCACTCTGGAAAAAGGTCATGAGGAAGGAGGCTCGGCATACGCAAATGCGGGATGGAGCCACAGGAGTCCACCCGGCTGTTCTCGAGCATCTCCCCCCCCAAAAAAAACCGGAGTCTGCCTACTGTATTGCTTTGTGCTCTCACCTCTGATTTCACTGGGGGCTGTCCCCCACCACCATCTCGCTCTCTCTGTCAAAGAGTTAACTTACAGCTCCAATTCATAAAGTTCCTTGTCATTCTTCCCTTTAACTTCCAGCTGAGTCTCCATCTGGAGCACGGAACACACCACGCTTACTAATTATGCCTGGGCTGCTAAGACCCACTCGAGAAGGTGTCTAGGGTGAGGCACCTTTCGCTATTCGTGAGGGCGCCTGCGGCCTACGTAAGTGGTGCAAACTTCTTGTCTTGAAGTTTGATTGGTCTTCCGCGTAAACCAAGCTACTCAGTCTCTTTTCTCCACCGAATTTTCCTACTGAGCTCTCCTCATACTATTATTCTTGACATCTCTGATTAGCATATAAATAGTCGCCTAGGCCATCTCTCCTTCGAATACCCTGGATCAGTTGGGGCTGGTCCCCAGCAGGTGGCGACCGAACAGGGACCTCAGGAGGCAATACTCAAAGAGCTGAGCAGACACGAACCACGCAATCAGCAGGCAATAAGCATGGAGCTCAGCAGTGACGAATCGTGCTGCTCAACTGGCAATAATCAAGCACGTGACCAGGCAGGAATCACGCAGCTCAGCTGGCAATTGTCAAGCAGATGAGCCGACAGGAATCACGCAGCTCAGCTGGCAATTGTCATGCAGATGAGCCGGCAGGAATCACGCAGCTCAGCAGGCCCTGATCACGTGACTCTGCAGGCACTGATCACGTGGCTGATCAAGTCCAGATCACGTGACTGAGCATGCACTGATCACGTGGCTATCATGCACTGATGACGTGACTGCGCATGCACTGATGACGTGGCTGATCGGGCACTGATCACATGGCTCATCATGCATTGATCACGTGTTTATCAGGCAATGATCAGTGACTGACAGTCACTGATCATGGGACTGTGCACGCACTGATCACGTGGCTATCATGCACTGATCACGTGCCTGCGCATGCACTGATGACGTGGCTGTTGGGGCACTGATCACATGGCTCATCATGCACTGATCACGTGTTTATCAGGCAATGATCAGTGACTGACAGTCAGTGATCATGGGACTGTGCACGCACTGATCACGTGGCTATCATGCACTGATCACGTGACTGCGCATGCACTGATGACGTGGCTGTTCGGGCACTGATCACGTGTTTATCAGGCAGTGATCAGTGACTGACAGGCGCTGATCAGGGACTGTGCACGCACTGATCAGATGGCTGATCAGGAACTGACCACCTGACCGTGCATGCAGTGATCACGTGGCTGGTCGTTCACTGATCACGTGTTTCTCCTACGGTGATCACGTGACTGAGAGGCGCTGATCACGTGACTGTACCGTCAGTGATCACGTGGCTGAGCAGGCACTGATATCGTGACTGAGCATGCACTGATCATGTGCCGGGAGCCGGGGAGGCATTCCACTCTGGAAAAAGGTCATGAGGAAGGAGGCTCGGCATATGCAAATGCGGGATGGAGCCACAGGAGTCCACCCGGATGTTCTCGAGCATCTCCCCCCCCCAAAAAAACCGGAGTCTGCCTACTGTATTGCTTTGTGCTCTCACCTCTGATTTCACTGGGGGCTGTCCCCCACCACCATCTCGCTCTCTCTGTCAAAGAGTTAACTTACAGCTCCAATTCATAAAGTTCCTTGTCATTCTTCCCTTTAACTTCCAGCTGAGTCTCCATCTGGAGCGCGGAACCCACCACGCTTCTAATTATGCCTGGGCTGCTAAGACCCACTCGAGAAGGTGTCTAGGGTGAGGCACCTTTCGCTATTCGAGAGGGCGCCTGCGGCCTACGTAAGTGGTGCAAACTTCTTGTCTTGAAGTTTGATTGGTCTTCCACGTAAACCAAGCTACTCAGTCTCTTTTCTCCACCGAATTTTCCTACTGAGCTCTCCTCATACTATTATTCTTGACATCTCTGATTAGCATATAAAGAGTCGCCTAGGCCATCTCTCCTTCGAATACCCTGGATCAGTTGGGGCTGGTCCCCGGCAGGTGGCGACCGAACAGGGACCTCAGGAGGCGATACTCAAAGAGCTGAGCAGACACGAACCACGCAATCAGCAGGCAATAAGCATGGAGCTCAGCAGTGACGAATCATGCTGCTCAACTGGCAATAATCAAGCACGTGACCAGGCAGGAATCACGCAGCTCAGCTGGCAATTGTCAAGCAGATGAGCCAACAGGAATCACGCAGCTCAGCTGGCAATTGTCATGCAGATGAGCCGGCAGGAATCACGCAGCTCAGCAGGCCCTGATCACGTGACTCTGCAGGCAGTGATCACTTGGCTGATCAAGTCCAGATTACGTGACTGAGCATGCACTGATCACGTGGCTATCATGCACTGATGACGTGACTGCGCATGCACTGATGACGTGGCTGATCGGGCACTGATCACATGGCTCATCATGCACTGATCACGTGTTTATCAGGCAATGATCAGTGACTGACAGGCGCTGATCATGGGACTGTGCACGCACTGATCACGTGGCTATCATGCACTGATCACGTGACTGCGCATGCACTGATGACGTGGCTGTTCGGGCACTGATCACGTGTTTATCAGGCAGTGATCAGTGACTGACAGGCGCTGATCAGGGGACTGTGCACGCACTGATCAGGTGGCTGATCAGGAACTGACCACCTGACCGTGCATGCAGTGATCACGTGGCTGGTCGTTCACTGATCACGTGATTATCATACGGTGATCACGTGACTGAGAGGCGCTTATCACGTGACTGTGCCGTCAGTGATCACGTGGCTGAGCAGGCACTGATATCGTGACTGTGCATGCACTGATCATGTGCCGGGAGCCGGGGAGGCATTCCACTCTGGACAAAGGTCATGAGGAAGGAGGCTCGGCATATGCAAATGCGGGATCGAGCCTCAGGAGTCCACCCGGCTGTTCTCGAGCATCTCCCCCCAAAAAAACCGGAGTCTGCCTACTGTATTGCTTTGTGCTCTCACCTCTGATTTCACTGGGGGCTGTCCCCCACCACCATCTCGCTCTCTCTGTCAAAGAGTTAACTTAGAGCTCCAATTCATAAAGTTCCTTGTCATTCTTCCCTTTAACTTCCAGCTGAGTCTCCATCTGGAGCACGGAACACACCACGCTTACTAATTATGCCTGGGCTGCTAAGACCCACTCGAGAAGGTGTCTAGGGTGAGGCACCTTTCGCTATTCGAGAGGGCGCCTGCGGCCTACGTAAGTGGTGCAAACTTCTTGTCTTGAAGTTTGATTGGTCTTCCGCGTAAACCAAGCTACTCAGTCTCTTTTCTCCACCGAATTTTTCTACTGAGCTCTCCTCATACTATTATTCTTGACATCTCTGATTAGCATATAAATAGTCGCCTAGGCCATCTCTCCTTCGAATACCCTGGATCAGTTGGGGCTGGTCCCCAGCAGGTGGCGACCGAACAGGGACCTCAGGAGGCAATACTCAAAGAGCTGAGCAGACACGAACCACGCAATCAGCAGGCAATAAGCATGGAGCTCAGCAGTGACGAATCATGCTGCTCAACTGGCAATAATCAAGAACGTTGCCAGGCAGGAATCACGCAGCTCAGCTGGCAATTGTCAAGCAGATGAGCCGACAGGAATCACGCAGCTCAGCTGGCAATTGTCATGCAGATGAGCCGGCAGGAATCACGCAGCTCAGCAGGCCCTGATCACGTGACTCTGCAGGCACTGATCACGTGGCTGATCAAGTCCAGATCACGTGACTGAGCATGCACTGATCACGTGGCTATCATGCACTGATGACGTGACTGCGCATGCACTGATGACGTGGCTGATCGGGCACTGATCACATGGCTCATCATGCATTGATCACGTGTTTATAAGGCAATGATCAGTGACTGACAGGCGCTGATCATGGGACTGTGCACGCACTGATCACGTGGCTATCATGCACTGATCACGTGACTGCGCATGCACTGATGACGTGGCTGTTGGGGCACTGATCACATGGCTCATCATGCACTGATCACGTGTTTATCAGGCAATGATCAGTGACTGACAGTCAGTGATCATGGGACTGTGCACGCACTGATCACGTGGCTATCATGCACTGATCACGTGACTGCGCATGCACTGATGACGTGGCTGTTCGGGCACTGATCACGTGTTTATCAGGCAGTGATCAGTGACTGACAGGCGCTGATCAGGGACTGTGCACGCACTGATCAGATGGCTGATCAGGAACTGACCTGACCGCATGCAGTGATCACGTGGCTGGTCGTTCACTGATCACGTGTTTATCATACGGTGATCACGTGACTGAGGCGCTGATCACGTGACTGTGCCGTCAGTGATCACGTGGCTGAGCAGGCACTGATATCGTGACTGAGCATGCACTGATCATGTGCCGGGAGCCGGGGAGGCATTCCACTCTGGACAAAGGTCATGAGGAAGGAGGCTCGGCATACGCAAATGCGGGATCGAGCCTCAGGAGTCCACCCGGATATTCTCGAGCATCTCCCCCCAAAAAAACCGGAGTCTGCCTACTGTATTGCTTTGTGCTCTCACCTCTGATTTCACTGGGGGCTGTCCCCCACCACCATCTCGCTCTCTCTGTCAAAGAGTTAACTTACAGCTCCAATTCATAAAGTTCCTTGTCATTCTTCCCTTTAACTTCCAGCTGAGTCTCCATCTGGAGCGCGGAACCCACCACGCTTACTAATTATGCCTGGGCTGCTAAGACCCACTCGAGAAGGTGTCTAGGGTGAGGCACCTTTCGCTATTCGAGAGGGCGCCTGCGGCCTACGTAAGTGGTGCAAACTTCTTGTCTTGAAGTTTGATTGGTCTTCCGCGTAAACCAAGCTACTCAGTCTCTTTTCTCCACCGAATTTTCCTACTGAGCTCTCCTCATACTATTATTCTTGACATCTCTGATTAGCATATAAATAGTCGCCTAGGCCATCTCTCCTTCGAATACCCTGGATCAGTTGGGGCTGGTCCCCGGCAGGTGGCGACCGAACAGGGACCTCAGGAGGCAATACTCAAAGAGCTGAGCAGACACGAACCACGCAATCAGCAGGCAATAAGCATGGAGCTCAGCAGTGACGAATCATGCTGCTCAACTGGCAATAATCAAGCACGTGACCAGGCAGGAATCACGCAGCTCAGCTGGCAATTGTCAAGCAGATGAGCCGACAGGAATCACGCAGCTCAGCTGGCAATTGTCATGCAGATGAGCCGGCAGGAATCACGCAGCTCAGCAGGCCCTGATCACGTGACTCTGCAGGCACTGATCACGTGGCTGATCAAGTCCAGATCACGTGACTGAGCATGCACTGATCACGTGGCTATCATGCACTGATGACGTGACTGCGCATGCACTGATGACGTGGCTGATCGGGCACTGATCACATGGCTCATCATGCACTGATCACGTGTTTATCAGGCAATGATCAGTGACTGACAGGCGCTGATCATGGGACTGTGCACGCACTGATCACGTGGCTATCATGCACTGATCACGTGACTGCGCATGCACTGATGACGTGGCTGCACTGATCACATGGCTCATCATGCACTGATCACGTGTTTATCAGGCAATGATCAGTGACTGACAGGCGCTGATCATGGGACTGTGCACGCACTGATCACGTGGCTGATGCACTGATCACTGACGCACTGATGACCGCGCACTGATCAGTGATCAGGCAGTGATCAGTGACTGGATCGACTGTGCACGCACTGATCAGGTGGCTGATCAGGAACTGACCACCTGACATGCAGTGATCACGTGGCTGGTCGACTGATCACGTGCGGTGATCACGTGACTGCTGATCACGTGACGTCAGTGATCACGTGGCTGAGCAGGCACTGATATCGTGACTGAGCATGCACTGATCATGTGCCGGGAGCCGGGGAGGCATTCCACTCTGGACAAAGGTCATGAGGAAGGAGGCTCGGCATACGCAAATGCGGGATCGAGCCTCAGGAGTCCACCCGGATATTCTCGAGCATCTCCCCCCAAAAAAACCGGAGTCTGCCTACTGTATTGCTTTGTGCTCTCACCTCTGATTTCACTGGGGGCTGTCCCCCACCACCATCTCGCTCTCTCTGTCAAAGAGTTAACTTACAGCTCCAATTCATAAAGTTCCTTGTCATTCTTCCCTTTAACTTCCAGCTGAGTCTCCATCTGGAGCGCGGAACCCACCACGCTTACTAATTATGCCTGGGCTGCTAAGACCCACTCGAGAAGGTGTCTAGGGTGAGGCACCTTTCGCTATTCGAGAGGGCGCCTGCGGCCTACGTAAGTGGTGCAAACTTCTTGTCTTGAAGTTTGATTGGTCTTCCGCGTAAACCAAGCTACTCAGTCTCTTTTCTCCACCGAATTTTCCTACTGAGCTCTCCTCATACTATTATTCTTGACATCTCTGATTAGCATATAAATAGTCGCCTAGGCCATCTCTCCTTCGAATACCCTGGATCAGTTGGGGCTGGTCCCCGGCAGGTGGCGACCGAACAGGGACCTCAGGAGGCAATACTCAAAGAGCTGAGCAGACACGAACCACGCAATCAGCAGGCAATAAGCATGGAGCTCAGCAGTGACGAATCATGCTGCTCAACTGGCAATAATCAAGCACGTGACCAGGCAGGAATCACGCAGCTCAGCTGGCAATTGTCAAGCAGATGAGCCGACAGGAATCACGCAGCTCAGCTGGCAATTGTCATGCAGATGAGCCGGCAGGAATCACGCAGCTCAGCAGGCCCTGATCACGTGACTCTGCAGGCACTGATCACGTGGCTGATCAAGTCCAGATCACGTGACTGAGCATGCACTGATCACGTGGCTATCATGCACTGATGACGTGACTGCGCATGCACTGATGACGTGGCTGATCGGGCACTGATCACATGGCTCATCATGCACTGATCACGTGTTTATCAGGCAATGATCAGTGACTGACAGGCGCTGATCATGGGACTGTGCACGCACTGATCACGTGGCTATCATGCACTGATCACGTGACTGCGCATGCACTGATGACGTGGCTGTTCGGGCACTGATCACGTGTTTATCAGGCAGTGATCAGTGACTGACAGGCGCTGATCAGGGGACTGTGCACGCACTGATCAGGTGGCTGATCAGGAACTGACCACCTGACCGCGCATGCAGTGATCACGTGGCTGGTCGTTCACTGATCACGTGTTTATCATACGGTGATCACGTGACTGAGAGGCGCTGATCACGTGACTGTGCCGTCAGTGATCACGTGGCTGAGCAGGCACTGATATCGTGACTGAGCATGCACTGATCATGTGCCGGGAGCCGGGGAGGCATTCCACTCTGGACAAAGGTCATGAGGAAGGAGGCTCGGCATACGCAAATGCGGGATCGAGCCTCAGGAGTCCACCCGGATATTCTCGAGCATCTCCCCCCAAAAAAACCGGAGTCTGCCTACTGTATTGCTTTGTGCTCTCACCTCTGATTTCACTGGGGGCTGTCCCCCACCACCATCTCGCTCTCTCTGTCAAAGAGTTAACTTACAGCTCCAATTCATAAAGTTCCTTGTCATTCTTCCCTTTAACTTCCAGCTGAGTCTCCATCTGGAGCGCGGAACCCACCACGCTTACTAATTATGCCTGGGCTGCTAAGACCCACTCGAGAAGGTGTCTAGGGTGAGGCACCTTTCGCTATTCGAGAGGGCGCCTGCGGCCTACGTAAGTGGTGCAAACTTCTTGTCTTGAAGTTTGATTGGTCTTCCGCGTAAACCAAGCTACTCAGTCTCTTTTCTCCACCGAATTTTCCTACTGAGCTCTCCTCATACTATTATTCTTGACATCTCTGATTAGCATATAAATAGTCGCCTAGGCCATCTCTCCTTCGAATACCCTGGATCAGTTGGGGCTGGTCCCCGGCAGGTGGCGACCGAACAGGGACCTCAGGAGGCAATACTCAAAGAGCTGAGCAGACACGAACCACGCAATCAGCAGGCAATAAGCATGGAGCTCAGCAGTGACGAATCATGCTGCTCAACTGGCAATAATCAAGCACGTGACCAGGCAGGAATCACGCAGCTCAGCTGGCAATTGTCAAGCAGATGAGCCGACAGGAATCACGCAGCTCAGCTGGCAATTGTCATGCAGATGAGCCGGCAGGAATCACGCAGCTCAGCAGGCCCTGATCACGTGACTCTGCAGGCACTGATCACGTGGCTGATCAAGTCCAGATCACGTGACTGAGCATGCACTGATCACGTGGCTATCATGCACTGATGACGTGACTGCGCATGCACTGATGACGTGGCTGATCGGGCACTGATCACATGGCTCATCATGCACTGATCACGTGTTTATCAGGCAATGATCAGTGACTGACAGGGCTGATCATGGGACTGTGCACGCACTGATCACGTGGCTATCATGCACTGATCACGTGACTGCGCATGCACTGATGACGTGGCTGATCGGGCACTGATCACATGGCTCATCATGCACTGATCACGTGTTTATCAGGCAATGATCAGTGACTGACAGGCGCTGATCATGGGACTGTGCACGCACTGATCACGTGGCTATCATGCACTGATCACGTGACTGCGCATGCACTGATGACGTGGCTGTTCGGGCACTGATCACGTGTTTATCAGGCAGTGATCAGTGACTGACAGGCGCTGATCAGGGGACTGTGCACGCACTGATCAGGTGGCTGATCAGGAACTGACCACCTGACCGCGCATGCAGTGATCACGTGGCTGGTCGTTCACTGATCACGTGTTTATCATACGGTGATCACGTGACTGAGAGGCGCTGATCACGTGACTGTGCCGTCAGTGATCACGTGGCTGAGCAGGCACTGATATCGTGACTGAGCATGCACTGATCATGTGCCGGGAGCCGGGGAGGCATTCCACTCTGGACAAAGGTCATGAGGAAGGAGGCTCGGCATACGCAAATGCGGGATCGAGCCTCAGGAGTCCACCCGGATATTCTCGAGCATCTCCCCCCAAAAAAACCGGAGTCTGCCTACTGTATTGCTTTGTGCTCTCACCTCTGATTTCACTGGGGGCTGTCCCCCACCACCATCTCGCTCTCTCTGTCAAAGAGTTAACTTACAGCTCCAATTCATAAAGTTCCTTGTCATTCTTCCCTTTAACTTCCAGCTGAGTCTCCATCTGGAGCGCGGAACCCACCACGCTTACTAATTATGCCTGGGCTGCTAAGACCCACTCGAGAAGGTGTCTAGGGTGAGGCACCTTTCGCTATTCGAGAGGGCGCCTGCGGCCTACGTAAGTGGTGCAAACTTCTTGTCTTGAAGTTTGATTGGTCTTCCGCGTAAACCAAGCTACTCAGTCTCTTTTCTCCACCGAATTTTCCTACTGAGCTCTCCTCATACTATTATTCTTGACATCTCTGATTAGCATATAAATAGTCGCCTAGGCCATCTCTCCTTCGAATACCCTGGATCAGTTGGGGCTGGTCCCCGGCAGGTGGCGACCGAACAGGGACCTCAGGAGGCAATACTCAAAGAGCTGAGCAGACACGAACCACGCAATCAGCAGGCAATAAGCATGGAGCTCAGCAGTGACGAATCATGCTGCTCAACTGGCAATAATCAAGCACGTGACCAGGCAGGAATCACGCAGCTCAGCTGGCAATTGTCAAGCAGATGAGCCGACAGGAATCACGCAGCTCAGCTGGCAATTGTCATGCAGATGAGCCGGCAGGAATCACGCAGCTCAGCAGGCCCTGATCACGTGACTCTGCAGGCACTGATCACGTGGCTGATCAAGTCCAGATCACGTGACTGAGCATGCACTGATCACGTGGCTATCATGCACTGATGACGTGACTGCGCATGCACTGATGACGTGGCTGATCGGGCACTGATCACATGGCTCATCATGCACTGATCACGTGTTTATCAGGCAATGATCAGTGACTGACAGACTGATGCACGCACTGATCACGTGGCTATCATGCACTGATCACGTGACTGCATGCACTGATGACGTGGCACTGATCACATGGCTCATCATGCACTGATCACGTGTTTATCAGGCAATGATCAGTGACTGACAGGCGCTGATCATGGGACTGTGCACGCACTGATCACGTGGCTATCATGCACTGATCACGTGACTGCGCATGCACTGATGACGTGGCTGTTCGGGCACTGATCACGTGTTTATCAGGCAGTGATCAGTGACTGACAGGCGCTGATCAGGGGACTGTGCACGCACTGATCAGGTGGCTGATCAGGAACTGACCACCTGACCGCGCATGCAGTGATCACGTGGCTGGTCGTTCACTGATCACGTGTTTATCATACGGTGATCACGTGACTGAGAGGCGCTGATCACGTGACTGTGCCGTCAGTGATCACGTGGCTGAGCAGGCACTGATATCGTGACTGAGCATGCACTGATCATGTGCCGGGAGCCGGGGAGGCATTCCACTCTGGACAAAGGTCATGAGGAAGGAGGCTCGGCATACGCAAATGCGGGATCGAGCCTCAGGAGTCCACCCGGATATTCTCGAGCATCTCCCCCCAAAAAAACCGGAGTCTGCCTACTGTATTGCTTTGTGCTCTCACCTCTGATTTCACTGGGGGCTGTCCCCCACCACCATCTCGCTCTCTCTGTCAAAGAGTTAACTTACAGCTCCAATTCATAAAGTTCCTTGTCATTCTTCCCTTTAACTTCCAGCTGAGTCTCCATCTGGAGCGCGGAACCCACCACGCTTACTAATTATGCCTGGGCTGCTAAGACCCACTCGAGAAGGTGTCTAGGGTGAGGCACCTTTCGCTATTCGAGAGGGCGCCTGCGGCCTACGTAAGTGGTGCAAACTTCTTGTCTTGAAGTTTGATTGGTCTTCCGCGTAAACCAAGCTACTCAGTCTCTTTTCTCCACCGAATTTTCCTACTGAGCTCTCCTCATACTATTATTCTTGACATCTCTGATTAGCATATAAATAGTCGCCTAGGCCATCTCTCCTTCGAATACCCTGGATCAGTTGGGGCTGGTCCCCGGCAGGTGGCGACCGAACAGGGACCTCAGGAGGCAATACTCAAAGAGCTGAGCAGACACGAACCACGCAATCAGCAGGCAATAAGCATGGAGCTCAGCAGTGACGAATCATGCTGCTCAACTGGCAATAATCAAGCACGTGACCAGGCAGGAATCACGCAGCTCAGCTGGCAATTGTCAAGCAGATGAGCCGACAGGAATCACGCAGCTCAGCTGGCAATTGTCATGCAGATGAGCCGGCAGGAATCACGCAGCTCAGCAGGCCCTGATCACGTGACTCTGCAGGCACTGATCACGTGGCTGATCAAGTCCAGATCACGTGACTGAGCATGCACTGATCACGTGGCTATCATGCACTGATGACGTGACTGCGCATGCACTGATGACGTGGCTGATCGGGCACTGATCACATGGCTCATCATGCACTGATCACGTGTTTATCAGGCAATGATCAGTGACTGACAGGCGCTGATCATGGGACTGTGCACGCACTGATCACGTGGCTATCATGCACTGATCACGTGACTGCGCATGCACTGATGACGTGGCTGTTCGGGCACTGATCACGTGTTTATCAGGCAGTGATCAGTGACTGACAGGCGCTGATCAGGGGACTGTGCACGCACTGATCAGGTGGCTGATCAGGAACTGACCACCTGACCGCGCATGCAGTGATCACGTGGCTGGTCGTTCACTGATCACGTGTTTATCATACGGTGATCACGTGACTGAGAGGCGCTGATCACGTGACTGTGCCGTCAGTGATCACGTGGCTGAGCAGGCACTGATATCGTGACTGAGCATGCACTGATCATGTGCCGGGAGCCGGGGAGGCATTCCACTCTGGACAAAGGTCATGAGGAAGGAGGCTCGGCATACGCAAATGCGGGATCGAGCCTCAGGAGTCCACCCGGATATTCTCGAGCATCTCCCCCCAAAAAAACCGGAGTCTGCCTACTGTATTGCTTTGTGCTCTCACCTCTGATTTCACTGGGGGCTGTCCCCCACCACCATCTCGCTCTCTCTGTCAAAGAGTTAACTTACAGCTCCAATTCATAAAGTTCCTTGTCATTCTTCCCTTTAACTTCCAGCTGAGTCTCCATCTGGAGCGCGGAACCCACCACGCTTACTAATTATGCCTGGGCTGCTAAGACCCACTCGAGAAGGTGTCTAGGGTGAGGCACCTTTCGCTATTCGAGAGGGCGCCTGCGGCCTACGTAAGTGGTGCAAACTTCTTGTCTTGAAGTTTGATTGGTCTTCCGCGTAAACCAAGCTACTCAGTCTCTTTTCTCCACCGAATTTTCCTACTGAGCTCTCCTCATACTATTATTCTTGACATCTCTGATTAGCATATAAATAGTCGCCTAGGCCATCTCTCCTTCGAATACCCTGGATCAGTTGGGGCTGGTCCCCGGCAGGTGGCGACCGAACAGGGACCTCAGGAGGCAATACTCAAAGAGCTGAGCAGACACGAACCACGCAATCAGCAGGCAATAAGCATGGAGCTCAGCAGTGACGAATCATGCTGCTCAACTGGCAATAATCAAGCACGTGACCAGGCAGGAATCACGCAGCTCAGCTGGCAATTGTCAAGCAGATGAGCCGACAGGAATCACGCAGCTCAGCTGGCAATTGTCATGCAGATGAGCCGGCAGGAATCACGCAGCTCAGCAGGCCCTGATCACGTGACTCTGCAGGCACTGATCACGTGGCTGATCAAGTCCAGATCACGTGACTGAGCATGCACTGATCACGTGGCTATCATGCACTGATGACGTGACTGCGCATGCACTGATGACGTGGCTGATCGGGCACTGATCACATGGCTCATCATGCACTGATCACGTGTTTATCAGGCAATGATCAGTGACTGACAGGCGCTGATCATGGGACTGTGCACGCACTGATCACGTGGCTATCATGCACTGATCACGTGACTGCGCATGCACTGATGACGTGGCACTGATCACATGGCTCATCATGCACTGATCACGTGTTTATCAGGCAATGATCAGTGACTGACAGCGTGATCATGGGACTGTGCACGCACTGATCACGTGGCTATCATGCACTGATCACGTGACTGCGCATGCACTGATGACGTGGCTGTTCGGGCACTGATCACGTGTTTATCAGGCAGTGATCAGTGACTGACAGGCGCTGATCAGGGACTGTGCACGCACTGATCAGGTGGCTGATCAGGAACTGACCACCTGACCGCGCATGCAGTGATCACGTGGCTGGTCGTTCACTGATCACGTGTTTATCATACGGTGATCACGTGACTGAGAGGCGCTGATCACGTGACTGTGCCGTCAGTGATCACGTGGCTGAGCAGGCACTGATATCGTGACTGAGCATGCACTGATCATGTGCCGGGAGCCGGGGAGGCATTCCACTCTGGACAAAGGTCATGAGGAAGGAGGCTCGGCATACGCAAATGCGGGATCGAGCCTCAGGAGTCCACCCGGATATTCTCGAGCATCTCCCCCCAAAAAAACCGGAGTCTGCCTACTGTATTGCTTTGTGCTCTCACCTCTGATTTCACTGGGGGCTGTCCCCCACCACCATCTCGCTCTCTCTGTCAAAGAGTTAACTTACAGCTCCAATTCATAAAGTTCCTTGTCATTCTTCCCTTTAACTTCCAGCTGAGTCTCCATCTGGAGCGCGGAACCCACCACGCTTACTAATTATGCCTGGGCTGCTAAGACCCACTCGAGAAGGTGTCTAGGGTGAGGCACCTTTCGCTATTCGAGAGGGCGCCTGCGGCCTACGTAAGTGGTGCAAACTTCTTGTCTTGAAGTTTGATTGGTCTTCCGCGTAAACCAAGCTACTCAGTCTCTTTTCTCCACCGAATTTTCCTACTGAGCTCTCCTCATACTATTATTCTTGACATCTCTGATTAGCATATAAATAGTCGCCTAGGCCATCTCTCCTTCGAATACCCTGGATCAGTTGGGGCTGGTCCCCGGCAGGTGGCGACCGAACAGGGACCTCAGGAGGCAATACTCAAAGAGCTGAGCAGACACGAACCACGCAATCAGCAGGCAATAAGCATGGAGCTCAGCAGTGACGAATCATGCTGCTCAACTGGCAATAATCAAGCACGTGACCAGGCAGGAATCACGCAGCTCAGCTGGCAATTGTCAAGCAGATGAGCCGACAGGAATCACGCAGCTCAGCTGGCAATTGTCATGCAGATGAGCCGGCAGGAATCACGCAGCTCAGCAGGCCCTGATCACGTGACTCTGCAGGCACTGATCACGTGGCTGATCAAGTCCAGATCACGTGACTGAGCATGCACTGATCACGTGGCTATCATGCACTGATGACGTGACTGCGCATGCACTGATGACGTGGCTGATCGGGCACTGATCACATGGCTCATCATGCACTGATCACGTGTTTATCAGGCAATGATCAGTGACTGACAGGCGCTGATCATGGGACTGTGCACGCACTGATCACGTGGCTATCATGCACTGATCACGTGACTGCGCATGCACTGATGACGTGGCTGTTCGGGCACTGATCACGTGTTTATCAGGCAGTGATCAGTGACTGACAGGCGCTGATCAGGGGACTGTGCACGCACTGATCAGGTGGCTGATCAGGAACTGACCACCTGACCGCGCATGCAGTGATCACGTGGCTGGTCGTTCACTGATCACGTGTTTATCATACGGTGATCACGTGACTGAGAGGCGCTGATCACGTGACTGTGCCGTCAGTGATCACGTGGCTGAGCAGGCACTGATATCGTGACTGAGCATGCACTGATCATGTGCCGGGAGCCGGGGAGGCATTCCACTCTGGACAAAGGTCATGAGGAAGGAGGCTCGGCATACGCAAATGCGGGATCGAGCCTCAGGAGTCCACCCGGATATTCTCGAGCATCTCCCCCCAAAAAAACCGGAGTCTGCCTACTGTATTGCTTTGTGCTCTCACCTCTGATTTCACTGGGGGCTGTCCCCCACCACCATCTCGCTCTCTCTGTCAAAGAGTTAACTTACAGCTCCAATTCATAAAGTTCCTTGTCATTCTTCCCTTTAACTTCCAGCTGAGTCTCCATCTGGAGCGCGGAACCCACCACGCTTACTAATTATGCCTGGGCTGCTAAGACCCACTCGAGAAGGTGTCTAGGGTGAGGCACCTTTCGCTATTCGAGAGGGCGCCTGCGGCCTACGTAAGTGGTGCAAACTTCTTGTCTTGAAGTTTGATTGGTCTTCCGCGTAAACCAAGCTACTCAGTCTCTTTTCTCCACCGAATTTTCCTACTGAGCTCTCCTCATACTATTATTCTTGACATCTCTGATTAGCATATAAATAGTCGCCTAGGCCATCTCTCCTTCGAATACCCTGGATCAGTTGGGGCTGGTCCCCGGCAGGTGGCGACCGAACAGGGACCTCAGGAGGCAATACTCAAAGAGCTGAGCAGACACGAACCACGCAATCAGCAGGCAATAAGCATGGAGCTCAGCAGTGACGAATCATGCTGCTCAACTGGCAATAATCAAGCACGTGACCAGGCAGGAATCACGCAGCTCAGCTGGCAATTGTCAAGCAGATGAGCCGACAGGAATCACGCAGCTCAGCTGGCAATTGTCATGCAGATGAGCCGGCAGGAATCACGCAGCTCAGCAGGCCCTGATCACGTGACTCTGCAGGCACTGATCACGTGGCTGATCAAGTCCAGATCACGTGACTGAGCATGCACTGATCACGTGGCTATCATGCACTGATGACGTGACTGCGCATGCACTGATGACGTGGCTGATCGGGCACTGATCACATGGCTCATCATGCACTGATCACGTGTTTATCAGGCAATGATCAGTGACTGACAGGCGCTGATCATGGGACTGTGCACGCACTGATCACGTGGCTATCATGCACTGATCACGTGACTGCGCATGCACTGATGACGTGGCTGCACTGATCACATGGCTCATCATGCACTGATCACGTGTTTATCAGGCAATGATCAGTGACTGACAGGATCATGGGACTGTGCACGCACTGATCACGTGGCTATCATGCACTGATCACGTGACTGCGCATGCACTGATGACGTGGCTGTTCGGGCACTGATCACGTGTTTATCAGGCAGTGATCAGTGACTGACAGGCGCTGATCAGGGGACTGTGCACGCACTGATCAGGTGGCTGATCAGGAACTGACCACCTGACCGCGCATGCAGTGATCACGTGGCTGGTCGTTCACTGATCACGTGTTTATCATACGGTGATCACGTGACTGAGAGGCGCTGATCACGTGACTGTGCCGTCAGTGATCACGTGGCTGAGCAGGCACTGATATCGTGACTGAGCATGCACTGATCATGTGCCGGGAGCCGGGGAGGCATTCCACTCTGGACAAAGGTCATGAGGAAGGAGGCTCGGCATACGCAAATGCGGGATCGAGCCTCAGGAGTCCACCCGGATATTCTCGAGCATCTCCCCCCAAAAAAACCGGAGTCTGCCTACTGTATTGCTTTGTGCTCTCACCTCTGATTTCACTGGGGGCTGTCCCCCACCACCATCTCGCTCTCTCTGTCAAAGAGTTAACTTACAGCTCCAATTCATAAAGTTCCTTGTCATTCTTCCCTTTAACTTCCAGCTGAGTCTCCATCTGGAGCGCGGAACCCACCACGCTTACTAATTATGCCTGGGCTGCTAAGACCCACTCGAGAAGGTGTCTAGGGTGAGGCACCTTTCGCTATTCGAGAGGGCGCCTGCGGCCTACGTAAGTGGTGCAAACTTCTTGTCTTGAAGTTTGATTGGTCTTCCGCGTAAACCAAGCTACTCAGTCTCTTTTCTCCACCGAATTTTCCTACTGAGCTCTCCTCATACTATTATTCTTGACATCTCTGATTAGCATATAAATAGTCGCCTAGGCCATCTCTCCTTCGAATACCCTGGATCAGTTGGGGCTGGTCCCCGGCAGGTGGCGACCGAACAGGGACCTCAGGAGGCAATACTCAAAGAGCTGAGCAGACACGAACCACGCAATCAGCAGGCAATAAGCATGGAGCTCAGCAGTGACGAATCATGCTGCTCAACTGGCAATAATCAAGCACGTGACCAGGCAGGAATCACGCAGCTCAGCTGGCAATTGTCAAGCAGATGAGCCGACAGGAATCACGCAGCTCAGCTGGCAATTGTCATGCAGATGAGCCGGCAGGAATCACGCAGCTCAGCAGGCCCTGATCACGTGACTCTGCAGGCACTGATCACGTGGCTGATCAAGTCCAGATCACGTGACTGAGCATGCACTGATCACGTGGCTATCATGCACTGATGACGTGACTGCGCATGCACTGATGACGTGGCTGATCGGGCACTGATCACATGGCTCATCATGCACTGATCACGTGTTTATCAGGCAATGATCAGTGACTGACAGGCACTGATCATGGGACTGTGCACGCACTGATCACGTGGCTATCATGCACTGATCACGTGACTGCGCATGCACTGATGACGTGGCTGGCACTGATCACATGGCTCATCATGCACTGATCACGTGTTTATCAGGCAATGATCAGTGACTGACAGGCGTGATCATGGGACTGTGCACGCACTGATCACGTGGCTATCATGCACTGATCACGTGACTGCGCATGCACTGATGACGTGGCTGTTCGGGCACTGATCACGTGTTTATCAGGCAGTGATGAGTGACTGACAGGCGCTGATCAGGGGACTGTGCACGCACTGATCAGGTGGCTGATCAGGAACTGACCACCTGACCGCGCATGCAGTGATCACGTGGCTGGTCGTTCACTGATCACGTGTTTATCATACGGTGATCACGTGACTGAGAGGCGCTGATCACGTGACTGTGCCGTCAGTGATCACGTGGCTGAGCAGGCACTGATATCGTGACTGAGCATGCACTGATCATGTGCCGGGAGCCGGGGAGGCATTCCACTCTGGACAAAGGTCATGAGGAAGGAGGCTCGGCATACGCAAATGCGGGATCGAGCCTCAGGAGTCCACCCGGATATTCTCGAGCATCTCCCCCCAAAAAAACCGGAGTCTGCCTACTGTATTGCTTTGTGCTCTCACCTCTGATTTCACTGGGGGCTGTCCCCCACCACCATCTCGCTCTCTCTGTCAAAGAGTTAACTTACAGCTCCAATTCATAAAGTTCCTTGTCATTCTTCCCTTTAACTTCCAGCTGAGTCTCCATCTGGAGCGCGGAACCCACCACGCTTACTAATTATGCCTGGGCTGCTAAGACCCACTCGAGAAGGTGTCTAGGGTGAGGCACCTTTCGCTATTCGAGAGGGCGCCTGCGGCCTACGTAAGTGGTGCAAACTTCTTGTCTTGAAGTTTGATTGGTCTTCCGCGTAAACCAAGCTACTCAGTCTCTTTTCTCCACCGAATTTTCCTACTGAGCTCTCCTCATACTATTATTCTTGACATCTCTGATTAGCATATAAATAGTCGCCTAGGCCATCTCTCCTTCGAATACCCTGGATCAGTTGGGGCTGGTCCCCGGCAGGTGGCGACCGAACAGGGACCTCAGGAGGCAATACTCAAAGAGCTGAGCAGACACGAACCACGCAATCAGCAGGCAATAAGCATGGAGCTCAGCAGTGACGAATCATGCTGCTCAACTGGCAATAATCAAGCACGTGACCAGGCAGGAATCACGCAGCTCAGCTGGCAATTGTCAAGCAGATGAGCCGACAGGAATCACGCAGCTCAGCTGGCAATTGTCATGCAGATGAGCCGGCAGGAATCACGCAGCTCAGCAGGCCCTGATCACGTGACTCTGCAGGCACTGATCACGTGGCTGATCAAGTCCAGATCACGTGACTGAGCATGCACTGATCACGTGGCTATCATGCACTGATGACGTGACTGCGCATGCACTGATGACGTGGCTGATCGGGCACTGATCACATGGCTCATCATGCACTGATCACGTGTTTATCAGGCAATGATCAGTGACTGACAGGCGCTGATCATGGGACTGTGCACGCACTGATCACGTGGCTATCATGCACTGATCACGTGACTGCGCATGCACTGATGACGTGGCTGTTCGGGCACTGATCACGTGTTTATCAGGCAGTGATCAGTGACTGACAGGCGCTGATCAGGGGACTGTGCACGCACTGATCAGGTGGCTGATCAGGAACTGACCACCTGACCGCGCATGCAGTGATCACGTGGCTGGTCGTTCACTGATCACGTGTTTATCATACGGTGATCACGTGACTGAGAGGCGCTGATCACGTGACTGTGCCGTCAGTGATCACGTGGCTGAGCAGGCACTGATATCGTGACTGAGCATGCACTGATCATGTGCCGGGAGCCGGGGAGGCATTCCACTCTGGACAAAGGTCATGAGGAAGGAGGCTCGGCATACGCAAATGCGGGATCGAGCCTCAGGAGTCCACCCGGATATTCTCGAGCATCTCCCCCCAAAAAAACCGGAGTCTGCCTACTGTATTGCTTTGTGCTCTCACCTCTGATTTCACTGGGGGCTGTCCCCCACCACCATCTCGCTCTCTCTGTCAAAGAGTTAACTTACAGCTCCAATTCATAAAGTTCCTTGTCATTCTTCCCTTTAACTTCCAGCTGAGTCTCCATCTGGAGCGCGGAACCCACCACGCTTACTAATTATGCCTGGGCTGCTAAGACCCACTCGAGAAGGTGTCTAGGGTGAGGCACCTTTCGCTATTCGAGAGGGCGCCTGCGGCCTACGTAAGTGGTGCAAACTTCTTGTCTTGAAGTTTGATTGGTCTTCCGCGTAAACCAAGCTACTCAGTCTCTTTTCTCCACCGAATTTTCCTACTGAGCTCTCCTCATACTATTATTCTTGACATCTCTGATTAGCATATAAATAGTCGCCTAGGCCATCTCTCCTTCGAATACCCTGGATCAGTTGGGGCTGGTCCCCGGCAGGTGGCGACCGAACAGGGACCTCAGGAGGCAATACTCAAAGAGCTGAGCAGACACGAACCACGCAATCAGCAGGCAATAAGCATGGAGCTCAGCAGTGACGAATCATGCTGCTCAACTGGCAATAATCAAGCACGTGACCAGGCAGGAATCACGCAGCTCAGCTGGCAATTGTCAAGCAGATGAGCCGACAGGAATCACGCAGCTCAGCTGGCAATTGTCATGCAGATGAGCCGGCAGGAATCACGCAGCTCAGCAGGCCCTGATCACGTGACTCTGCAGGCACTGATCACGTGGCTGATCAAGTCCAGATCACGTGACTGAGCATGCACTGATCACGTGGCTATCATGCACTGATGACGTGACTGCGCATGCACTGATGACGTGGCTGATCGGGCACTGATCACATGGCTCATCATGCACTGATCACGTGTTTATCAGGCAATGATCAGTGACTGACAGGCGCTGATCATGGGACTGTGCACGCACTGATCACGTGGCTATCATGCACTGATCACGTGACTGCGCATGCACTGATGACGTGGCTGTTGCACTGATCACATGGCTCATCATGCACTGATCACGTGTTTATCAGGCAATGATCAGTGACTGACAGCGTGATCATGGGACTGTGCACGCACTGATCACGTGGCTATCATGCACTGATCACGTGACTGCGCATGCACTGATGACGTGGCTGTTCGGGCACTGATCACGTGTTTATCAGGCAGTGATCAGTGACTGACAGGCGCTGATCAGGGGACTGTGCACGCACTGATCAGGTGGCTGATCAGGAACTGACCACCTGACCGCGCATGCAGTGATCACGTGGCTGGTCGTTCACTGATCACGTGTTTATCATACGGTGATCACGTGACTGAGAGGCGCTGATCACGTGACTGTGCCGTCAGTGATCACGTGGCTGAGCAGGCACTGATATCGTGACTGAGCATGCACTGATCATGTGCCGGGAGCCGGGGAGGCATTCCACTCTGGACAAAGGTCATGAGGAAGGAGGCTCGGCATACGCAAATGCGGGATCGAGCCTCAGGAGTCCACCCGGATATTCTCGAGCATCTCCCCCCAAAAAAACCGGAGTCTGCCTACTGTATTGCTTTGTGCTCTCACCTCTGATTTCACTGGGGGCTGTCCCCCACCACCATCTCGCTCTCTCTGTCAAAGAGTTAACTTACAGCTCCAATTCATAAAGTTCCTTGTCATTCTTCCCTTTAACTTCCAGCTGAGTCTCCATCTGGAGCGCGGAACCCACCACGCTTACTAATTATGCCTGGGCTGCTAAGACCCACTCGAGAAGGTGTCTAGGGTGAGGCACCTTTCGCTATTCGAGAGGGCGCCTGCGGCCTACGTAAGTGGTGCAAACTTCTTGTCTTGAAGTTTGATTGGTCTTCCGCGTAAACCAAGCTACTCAGTCTCTTTTCTCCACCGAATTTTCCTACTGAGCTCTCCTCATACTATTATTCTTGACATCTCTGATTAGCATATAAATAGTCGCCTAGGCCATCTCTCCTTCGAATACCCTGGATCAGTTGGGGCTGGTCCCCGGCAGGTGGCGACCGAACAGGGACCTCAGGAGGCAATACTCAAAGAGCTGAGCAGACACGAACCACGCAATCAGCAGGCAATAAGCATGGAGCTCAGCAGTGACGAATCATGCTGCTCAACTGGCAATAATCAAGCACGTGACCAGGCAGGAATCACGCAGCTCAGCTGGCAATTGTCAAGCAGATGAGCCGACAGGAATCACGCAGCTCAGCTGGCAATTGTCATGCAGATGAGCCGGCAGGAATCACGCAGCTCAGCAGGCCCTGATCACGTGACTCTGCAGGCACTGATCACGTGGCTGATCAAGTCCAGATCACGTGACTGAGCATGCACTGATCACGTGGCTATCATGCACTGATGACGTGACTGCGCATGCACTGATGACGTGGCTGATCGGGCACTGATCACATGGCTCATCATGCACTGATCACGTGTTTATCAGGCAATGATCAGTGACTGACAGGCGCTGATCATGGGACTGTGCACGCACTGATCACGTGGCTATCATGCACTGATCACGTGACTGCGCATGCACTGATGACGTGGCTGTTCACTGATCATGCACTGATCACGTGTTTATCAGGCAATGATCAGTGACTGACAGTGATCATGGGACTGTGCACGCACTGATCACGTGGCTATCATGCACTGATCACGTGACTGCGCATGCACTGATGACGTGGCTGTTCGGGCACTGATCACGTGTTTATCAGGCAGTGATCAGTGACTGACAGGCGCTGATCAGGGGACTGTGCACGCACTGATCAGGTGGCTGATCAGGAACTGACCACCTGACCGCGCATGCAGTGATCACGTGGCTGGTCGTTCACTGATCACGTGTTTATCATACGGTGATCACGTGACTGAGAGGCGCTGATCACGTGACTGTGCCGTCAGTGATCACGTGGCTGAGCAGGCACTGATATCGTGACTGAGCATGCACTGATCATGTGCCGGGAGCCGGGGAGGCATTCCACTCTGGACAAAGGTCATGAGGAAGGAGGCTCGGCATACGCAAATGCGGGATCGAGCCTCAGGAGTCCACCCGGATATTCTCGAGCATCTCCCCCCAAAAAAACCGGAGTCTGCCTACTGTATTGCTTTGTGCTCTCACCTCTGATTTCACTGGGGGCTGTCCCCCACCACCATCTCGCTCTCTCTGTCAAAGAGTTAACTTACAGCTCCAATTCATAAAGTTCCTTGTCATTCTTCCCTTTAACTTCCAGCTGAGTCTCCATCTGGAGCGCGGAACCCACCACGCTTACTAATTATGCCTGGGCTGCTAAGACCCACTCGAGAAGGTGTCTAGGGTGAGGCACCTTTCGCTATTCGAGAGGGCGCCTGCGGCCTACGTAAGTGGTGCAAACTTCTTGTCTTGAAGTTTGATTGGTCTTCCGCGTAAACCAAGCTACTCAGTCTCTTTTCTCCACCGAATTTTCCTACTGAGCTCTCCTCATACTATTATTCTTGACATCTCTGATTAGCATATAAATAGTCGCCTAGGCCATCTCTCCTTCGAATACCCTGGATCAGTTGGGGCTGGTCCCCGGCAGGTGGCGACCGAACAGGGACCTCAGGAGGCAATACTCAAAGAGCTGAGCAGACACGAACCACGCAATCAGCAGGCAATAAGCATGGAGCTCAGCAGTGACGAATCATGCTGCTCAACTGGCAATAATCAAGCACGTGACCAGGCAGGAATCACGCAGCTCAGCTGGCAATTGTCAAGCAGATGAGCCGACAGGAATCACGCAGCTCAGCTGGCAATTGTCATGCAGATGAGCCGGCAGGAATCACGCAGCTCAGCAGGCCCTGATCACGTGACTCTGCAGGCACTGATCACGTGGCTGATCAAGTCCAGATCACGTGACTGAGCATGCACTGATCACGTGGCTATCATGCACTGATGACGTGACTGCGCATGCACTGATGACGTGGCTGATCGGGCACTGATCACATGGCTCATCATGCACTGATCACGTGTTTATCAGGCAATGATCAGTGACTGACAGGCGCTGATCATGGGACTGTGCACGCACTGATCACGTGGCTATCATGCACTGATCACGTGACTGCGCATGCACTGATGACGTGGCTGTTCGGGCACTGATCACGTGTTTATCAGGCAGTGATCAGTGACTGACAGGCGCTGATCAGGGGACTGTGCACGCACTGATCAGGTGGCTGATCAGGAACTGACCACCTGACCGCGCATGCAGTGATCACGTGGCTGGTCGTTCACTGATCACGTGTTTATCATACGGTGATCACGTGACTGAGAGGCGCTGATCACGTGACTGTGCCGTCAGTGATCACGTGGCTGAGCAGGCACTGATATCGTGACTGAGCATGCACTGATCATGTGCCGGGAGCCGGGGAGGCATTCCACTCTGGACAAAGGTCATGAGGAAGGAGGCTCGGCATACGCAAATGCGGGATCGAGCCTCAGGAGTCCACCCGGATATTCTCGAGCATCTCCCCCCAAAAAAACCGGAGTCTGCCTACTGTATTGCTTTGTGCTCTCACCTCTGATTTCACTGGGGGCTGTCCCCCACCACCATCTCGCTCTCTCTGTCAAAGAGTTAACTTACAGCTCCAATTCATAAAGTTCCTTGTCATTCTTCCCTTTAACTTCCAGCTGAGTCTCCATCTGGAGCGCGGAACCCACCACGCTTACTAATTATGCCTGGGCTGCTAAGACCCACTCGAGAAGGTGTCTAGGGTGAGGCACCTTTCGCTATTCGAGAGGGCGCCTGCGGCCTACGTAAGTGGTGCAAACTTCTTGTCTTGAAGTTTGATTGGTCTTCCGCGTAAACCAAGCTACTCAGTCTCTTTTCTCCACCGAATTTTCCTACTGAGCTCTCCTCATACTATTATTCTTGACATCTCTGATTAGCATATAAATAGTCGCCTAGGCCATCTCTCCTTCGAATACCCTGGATCAGTTGGGGCTGGTCCCCGGCAGGTGGCGACCGAACAGGGACCTCAGGAGGCAATACTCAAAGAGCTGAGCAGACACGAACCACGCAATCAGCAGGCAATAAGCATGGAGCTCAGCAGTGACGAATCATGCTGCTCAACTGGCAATAATCAAGCACGTGACCAGGCAGGAATCACGCAGCTCAGCTGGCAATTGTCAAGCAGATGAGCCGACAGGAATCACGCAGCTCAGCTGGCAATTGTCATGCAGATGAGCCGGCAGGAATCACGCAGCTCAGCAGGCCCTGATCACGTGACTCTGCAGGCACTGATCACGTGGCTGATCAAGTCCAGATCACGTGACTGAGCATGCACTGATCACGTGGCTATCATGCACTGATGACGTGACTGCGCATGCACTGATGACGTGGCTGATCGGGCACTGATCACATGGCTCATCATGCACTGATCACGTGTTTATCAGGCAATGATCAGTGACTGACAGGCGCTGATCATGGGACTGTGCACGCACTGATCACGTGGCTATCATGCACTGATCACGTGACTGCGCATGCACTGATGACTGCACTGATCACATGGCTCATCATGCACTGATCACGTGTTTATCAGGCAATGATCAGTGACTGACAGCGTGATCATGGGACTGTGCACGCACTGATCACGTGGCTATCATGCACTGATCACGTGACTGCGCATGCACTGATGACGTGGCTGTTCGGGCACTGATCACGTGTTTATCAGGCAGTGATCAGTGACTGACAGGCGCTGATCAGGGGACTGTGCACGCACTGATCAGGTGGCTGATCAGGAACTGACCACCTGACCGCGCATGCAGTGATCACGTGGCTGGTCGTTCACTGATCACGTGTTTATCATACGGTGATCACGTGACTGAGAGGCGCTGATCACGTGACTGTGCCGTCAGTGATCACGTGGCTGAGCAGGCACTGATATCGTGACTGAGCATGCACTGATCATGTGCCGGGAGCCGGGGAGGCATTCCACTCTGGACAAAGGTCATGAGGAAGGAGGCTCGGCATACGCAAATGCGGGATCGAGCCTCAGGAGTCCACCCGGATATTCTCGAGCATCTCCCCCCAAAAAAACCGGAGTCTGCCTACTGTATTGCTTTGTGCTCTCACCTCTGATTTCACTGGGGGCTGTCCCCCACCACCATCTCGCTCTCTCTGTCAAAGAGTTAACTTACAGCTCCAATTCATAAAGTTCCTTGTCATTCTTCCCTTTAACTTCCAGCTGAGTCTCCATCTGGAGCGCGGAACCCACCACGCTTACTAATTATGCCTGGGCTGCTAAGACCCACTCGAGAAGGTGTCTAGGGTGAGGCACCTTTCGCTATTCGAGAGGGCGCCTGCGGCCTACGTAAGTGGTGCAAACTTCTTGTCTTGAAGTTTGATTGGTCTTCCGCGTAAACCAAGCTACTCAGTCTCTTTTCTCCACCGAATTTTCCTACTGAGCTCTCCTCATACTATTATTCTTGACATCTCTGATTAGCATATAAATAGTCGCCTAGGCCATCTCTCCTTCGAATACCCTGGATCAGTTGGGGCTGGTCCCCGGCAGGTGGCGACCGAACAGGGACCTCAGGAGGCAATACTCAAAGAGCTGAGCAGACACGAACCACGCAATCAGCAGGCAATAAGCATGGAGCTCAGCAGTGACGAATCATGCTGCTCAACTGGCAATAATCAAGCACGTGACCAGGCAGGAATCACGCAGCTCAGCTGGCAATTGTCAAGCAGATGAGCCGACAGGAATCACGCAGCTCAGCTGGCAATTGTCATGCAGATGAGCCGGCAGGAATCACGCAGCTCAGCAGGCCCTGATCACGTGACTCTGCAGGCACTGATCACGTGGCTGATCAAGTCCAGATCACGTGACTGAGCATGCACTGATCACGTGGCTATCATGCACTGATGACGTGACTGCGCATGCACTGATGACGTGGCTGATCGGGCACTGATCACATGGCTCATCATGCACTGATCACGTGTTTATCAGGCAATGATCAGTGACTGACAGGCGCTGATCATGGGACTGTGCACGCACTGATCACGTGGCTATCATGCACTGATCACGTGACTGCGCATGCACTGATGACGTGGCTGTTCGGGCACTGATCACGTGTTTATCAGGCAGTGATCAGTGACTGACAGGCGCTGATCAGGGGACTGTGCACGCACTGATCAGGTGGCTGATCAGGAACTGACCACCTGACCGCGCATGCAGTGATCACGTGGCTGGTCGTTCACTGATCACGTGTTTATCATACGGTGATCACGTGACTGAGAGGCGCTGATCACGTGACTGTGCCGTCAGTGATCACGTGGCTGAGCAGGCACTGATATCGTGACTGAGCATGCACTGATCATGTGCCGGGAGCCGGGGAGGCATTCCACTCTGGACAAAGGTCATGAGGAAGGAGGCTCGGCATACGCAAATGCGGGATCGAGCCTCAGGAGTCCACCCGGATATTCTCGAGCATCTCCCCCCAAAAAAACCGGAGTCTGCCTACTGTATTGCTTTGTGCTCTCACCTCTGATTTCACTGGGGGCTGTCCCCCACCACCATCTCGCTCTCTCTGTCAAAGAGTTAACTTACAGCTCCAATTCATAAAGTTCCTTGTCATTCTTCCCTTTAACTTCCAGCTGAGTCTCCATCTGGAGCGCGGAACCCACCACGCTTACTAATTATGCCTGGGCTGCTAAGACCCACTCGAGAAGGTGTCTAGGGTGAGGCACCTTTCGCTATTCGAGAGGGCGCCTGCGGCCTACGTAAGTGGTGCAAACTTCTTGTCTTGAAGTTTGATTGGTCTTCCGCGTAAACCAAGCTACTCAGTCTCTTTTCTCCACCGAATTTTCCTACTGAGCTCTCCTCATACTATTATTCTTGACATCTCTGATTAGCATATAAATAGTCGCCTAGGCCATCTCTCCTTCGAATACCCTGGATCAGTTGGGGCTGGTCCCCGGCAGGTGGCGACCGAACAGGGACCTCAGGAGGCAATACTCAAAGAGCTGAGCAGACACGAACCACGCAATCAGCAGGCAATAAGCATGGAGCTCAGCAGTGACGAATCATGCTGCTCAACTGGCAATAATCAAGCACGTGACCAGGCAGGAATCACGCAGCTCAGCTGGCAATTGTCAAGCAGATGAGCCGACAGGAATCACGCAGCTCAGCTGGCAATTGTCATGCAGATGAGCCGGCAGGAATCACGCAGCTCAGCAGGCCCTGATCACGTGACTCTGCAGGCACTGATCACGTGGCTGATCAAGTCCAGATCACGTGACTGAGCATGCACTGATCACGTGGCTATCATGCACTGATGACGTGACTGCGCATGCACTGATGACGTGGCTGATCGGGCACTGATCACATGGCTCATCATGCACTGATCACGTGTTTATCAGGCAATGATCAGTGACTGACAGGCGCTGATCATGGGACTGTGCACGCACTGATCACGTGGCTATCATGCACTGATCACGTGACTGCGCATGCACTGATGACGTGGCTGCTGATCACATGATCACGTGTTTATCAGGCAATGATCAGTGACTGACAGTGATCATGACTGTGCACGCACTGATCACGTGGCTATCATGCACTGATCACGTGACTGCGCATGCACTGATGACGTGGCTGTTCGGGCACTGATCACGTGTTTATCAGGCAGTGATCAGTGACTGACAGGCGCTGATCAGGGGACTGTGCACGCACTGATCAGGTGGCTGATCAGGAACTGACCACCTGACCGCGCATGCAGTGATCACGTGGCTGGTCGTTCACTGATCACGTGTTTATCATACGGTGATCACGTGACTGAGAGGCGCTGATCACGTGACTGTGCCGTCAGTGATCACGTGGCTGAGCAGGCACTGATATCGTGACTGAGCATGCACTGATCATGTGCCGGGAGCCGGGGAGGCATTCCACTCTGGACAAAGGTCATGAGGAAGGAGGCTCGGCATACGCAAATGCGGGATCGAGCCTCAGGAGTCCACCCGGATATTCTCGAGCATCTCCCCCCAAAAAAACCGGAGTCTGCCTACTGTATTGCTTTGTGCTCTCACCTCTGATTTCACTGGGGGCTGTCCCCCACCACCATCTCGCTCTCTCTGTCAAAGAGTTAACTTACAGCTCCAATTCATAAAGTTCCTTGTCATTCTTCCCTTTAACTTCCAGCTGAGTCTCCATCTGGAGCGCGGAACCCACCACGCTTACTAATTATGCCTGGGCTGCTAAGACCCACTCGAGAAGGTGTCTAGGGTGAGGCACCTTTCGCTATTCGAGAGGGCGCCTGCGGCCTACGTAAGTGGTGCAAACTTCTTGTCTTGAAGTTTGATTGGTCTTCCGCGTAAACCAAGCTACTCAGTCTCTTTTCTCCACCGAATTTTCCTACTGAGCTCTCCTCATACTATTATTCTTGACATCTCTGATTAGCATATAAATAGTCGCCTAGGCCATCTCTCCTTCGAATACCCTGGATCAGTTGGGGCTGGTCCCCGGCAGGTGGCGACCGAACAGGGACCTCAGGAGGCAATACTCAAAGAGCTGAGCAGACACGAACCACGCAATCAGCAGGCAATAAGCATGGAGCTCAGCAGTGACGAATCATGCTGCTCAACTGGCAATAATCAAGCACGTGACCAGGCAGGAATCACGCAGCTCAGCTGGCAATTGTCAAGCAGATGAGCCGACAGGAATCACGCAGCTCAGCTGGCAATTGTCATGCAGATGAGCCGGCAGGAATCACGCAGCTCAGCAGGCCCTGATCACGTGACTCTGCAGGCACTGATCACGTGGCTGATCAAGTCCAGATCACGTGACTGAGCATGCACTGATCACGTGGCTATCATGCACTGATGACGTGACTGCGCATGCACTGATGACGTGGCTGATCGGGCACTGATCACATGGCTCATCATGCACTGATCACGTGTTTATCAGGCAATGATCAGTGACTGACAGGCGCTGATCATGGGACTGTGCACGCACTGATCACGTGGCTATCATGCACTGATCACGTGACTGCGCATGCACTGATGACGTGGCTGTTGCACTGATCACATGGCTCATCATGCACTGATCACGTGTTTATCAGGCAATGATCAGTGACTGACAGCGTGATCATGGGACTGTGCACGCACTGATCACGTGGCTATCATGCACTGATCACGTGACTGCGCATGCACTGATGACGTGGCTGTTCGGGCACTGATCACGTGTTTATCAGGCAGTGATCAGTGACTGACAGGCGCTGATCAGGGGACTGTGCACGCACTGATCAGGTGGCTGATCAGGAACTGACCACCTGACCGCGCATGCAGTGATCACGTGGCTGGTCGTTCACTGATCACGTGTTTATCATACGGTGATCACGTGACTGAGAGGCGCTGATCACGTGACTGTGCCGTCAGTGATCACGTGGCTGAGCAGGCACTGATATCGTGACTGAGCATGCACTGATCATGTGCCGGGAGCCGGGGAGGCATTCCACTCTGGACAAAGGTCATGAGGAAGGAGGCTCGGCATACGCAAATGCGGGATCGAGCCTCAGGAGTCCACCCGGATATTCTCGAGCATCTCCCCCCAAAAAAACCGGAGTCTGCCTACTGTATTGCTTTGTGCTCTCACCTCTGATTTCACTGGGGGCTGTCCCCCACCACCATCTCGCTCTCTCTGTCAAAGAGTTAACTTACAGCTCCAATTCATAAAGTTCCTTGTCATTCTTCCCTTTAACTTCCAGCTGAGTCTCCATCTGGAGCGCGGAACCCACCACGCTTACTAATTATGCCTGGGCTGCTAAGACCCACTCGAGAAGGTGTCTAGGGTGAGGCACCTTTCGCTATTCGAGAGGGCGCCTGCGGCCTACGTAAGTGGTGCAAACTTCTTGTCTTGAAGTTTGATTGGTCTTCCGCGTAAACCAAGCTACTCAGTCTCTTTTCTCCACCGAATTTTCCTACTGAGCTCTCCTCATACTATTATTCTTGACATCTCTGATTAGCATATAAATAGTCGCCTAGGCCATCTCTCCTTCGAATACCCTGGATCAGTTGGGGCTGGTCCCCGGCAGGTGGCGACCGAACAGGGACCTCAGGAGGCAATACTCAAAGAGCTGAGCAGACACGAACCACGCAATCAGCAGGCAATAAGCATGGAGCTCAGCAGTGACGAATCATGCTGCTCAACTGGCAATAATCAAGCACGTGACCAGGCAGGAATCACGCAGCTCAGCTGGCAATTGTCAAGCAGATGAGCCGACAGGAATCACGCAGCTCAGCTGGCAATTGTCATGCAGATGAGCCGGCAGGAATCACGCAGCTCAGCAGGCCCTGATCACGTGACTCTGCAGGCACTGATCACGTGGCTGATCAAGTCCAGATCACGTGACTGAGCATGCACTGATCACGTGGCTATCATGCACTGATGACGTGACTGCGCATGCACTGATGACGTGGCTGATCGGGCACTGATCACATGGCTCATCATGCACTGATCACGTGTTTATCAGGCAATGATCAGTGACTGACAGGCGCTGATCATGGGACTGTGCACGCACTGATCACGTGGCTATCATGCACTGATCACGTGACTGCGCATGCACTGATGACGTGGCTGTTCGGGCACTGATCACGTGTTTATCAGGCAGTGATCAGTGACTGACAGGCGCTGATCAGGGGACTGTGCACGCACTGATCAGGTGGCTGATCAGGAACTGACCACCTGACCGCGCATGCAGTGATCACGTGGCTGGTCGTTCACTGATCACGTGTTTATCATACGGTGATCACGTGACTGAGAGGCGCTGATCACGTGACTGTGCCGTCAGTGATCACGTGGCTGAGCAGGCACTGATATCGTGACTGAGCATGCACTGATCATGTGCCGGGAGCCGGGGAGGCATTCCACTCTGGACAAAGGTCATGAGGAAGGAGGCTCGGCATACGCAAATGCGGGATCGAGCCTCAGGAGTCCACCCGGATATTCTCGAGCATCTCCCCCCAAAAAAACCGGAGTCTGCCTACTGTATTGCTTTGTGCTCTCACCTCTGATTTCACTGGGGGCTGTCCCCCACCACCATCTCGCTCTCTCTGTCAAAGAGTTAACTTACAGCTCCAATTCATAAAGTTCCTTGTCATTCTTCCCTTTAACTTCCAGCTGAGTCTCCATCTGGAGCGCGGAACCCACCACGCTTACTAATTATGCCTGGGCTGCTAAGACCCACTCGAGAAGGTGTCTAGGGTGAGGCACCTTTCGCTATTCGAGAGGGCGCCTGCGGCCTACGTAAGTGGTGCAAACTTCTTGTCTTGAAGTTTGATTGGTCTTCCGCGTAAACCAAGCTACTCAGTCTCTTTTCTCCACCGAATTTTCCTACTGAGCTCTCCTCATACTATTATTCTTGACATCTCTGATTAGCATATAAATAGTCGCCTAGGCCATCTCTCCTTCGAATACCCTGGATCAGTTGGGGCTGGTCCCCGGCAGGTGGCGACCGAACAGGGACCTCAGGAGGCAATACTCAAAGAGCTGAGCAGACACGAACCACGCAATCAGCAGGCAATAAGCATGGAGCTCAGCAGTGACGAATCATGCTGCTCAACTGGCAATAATCAAGCACGTGACCAGGCAGGAATCACGCAGCTCAGCTGGCAATTGTCAAGCAGATGAGCCGACAGGAATCACGCAGCTCAGCTGGCAATTGTCATGCAGATGAGCCGGCAGGAATCACGCAGCTCAGCAGGCCCTGATCACGTGACTCTGCAGGCACTGATCACGTGGCTGATCAAGTCCAGATCACGTGACTGAGCATGCACTGATCACGTGGCTATCATGCACTGATGACGTGACTGCGCATGCACTGATGACGTGGCTGATCGGGCACTGATCACATGGCTCATCATGCACTGATCACGTGTTTATCAGGCAATGATCAGTGACTGACAGGCGCTGATCATGGGACTGTGCACGCACTGATCACGTGGCTATCATGCACTGATCACGTGACTGCGCATGCACTGATGACGTGGCTGCACTGATCACATGGCTATCATGCACTGATCACGTGATCAGGCAGCTGATCATGGGACTGTGCACGCACTGATCACGTGGCTATCATGCACTGATCACGTGACTGCGCATGCACTGATGACGTGGCTGTTCGGGCACTGATCACGTGTTTATCAGGCAGTGATCAGTGACTGACAGGCGCTGATCAGGGGACTGTGCACGCACTGATCAGGTGGCTGATCAGGAACTGACCACCTGACCGCGCATGCAGTGATCACGTGGCTGGTCGTTCACTGATCACGTGTTTATCATACGGTGATCACGTGACTGAGAGGCGCTGATCACGTGACTGTGCCGTCAGTGATCACGTGGCTGAGCAGGCACTGATATCGTGACTGAGCATGCACTGATCATGTGCCGGGAGCCGGGGAGGCATTCCACTCTGGACAAAGGTCATGAGGAAGGAGGCTCGGCATACGCAAATGCGGGATCGAGCCTCAGGAGTCCACCCGGATATTCTCGAGCATCTCCCCCCAAAAAAACCGGAGTCTGCCTACTGTATTGCTTTGTGCTCTCACCTCTGATTTCACTGGGGGCTGTCCCCCACCACCATCTCGCTCTCTCTGTCAAAGAGTTAACTTACAGCTCCAATTCATAAAGTTCCTTGTCATTCTTCCCTTTAACTTCCAGCTGAGTCTCCATCTGGAGCGCGGAACCCACCACGCTTACTAATTATGCCTGGGCTGCTAAGACCCACTCGAGAAGGTGTCTAGGGTGAGGCACCTTTCGCTATTCGAGAGGGCGCCTGCGGCCTACGTAAGTGGTGCAAACTTCTTGTCTTGAAGTTTGATTGGTCTTCCGCGTAAACCAAGCTACTCAGTCTCTTTTCTCCACCGAATTTTCCTACTGAGCTCTCCTCATACTATTATTCTTGACATCTCTGATTAGCATATAAATAGTCGCCTAGGCCATCTCTCCTTCGAATACCCTGGATCAGTTGGGGCTGGTCCCCGGCAGGTGGCGACCGAACAGGGACCTCAGGAGGCAATACTCAAAGAGCTGAGCAGACACGAACCACGCAATCAGCAGGCAATAAGCATGGAGCTCAGCAGTGACGAATCATGCTGCTCAACTGGCAATAATCAAGCACGTGACCAGGCAGGAATCACGCAGCTCAGCTGGCAATTGTCAAGCAGATGAGCCGACAGGAATCACGCAGCTCAGCTGGCAATTGTCATGCAGATGAGCCGGCAGGAATCACGCAGCTCAGCAGGCCCTGATCACGTGACTCTGCAGGCACTGATCACGTGGCTGATCAAGTCCAGATCACGTGACTGAGCATGCACTGATCACGTGGCTATCATGCACTGATGACGTGACTGCGCATGCACTGATGACGTGGCTGATCGGGCACTGATCACATGGCTCATCATGCACTGATCACGTGTTTATCAGGCAATGATCAGTGACTGACAGGCGCTGATCATGGGACTGTGCACTGATCACGTGGCTATCATGCACTGATCACGTGACTGCGCATGCACTGATGACGTGCACTGATCACATGGCTCATCATGCACTGATCACGTGTTTATCAGGCAATGATCAGTGACTGACAGGCGTGATCATGGGACTGTGCACGCACTGATCACGTGGCTATCATGCACTGATCACGTGACTGCGCATGCACTGATGACGTGGCTGTTCGGGCACTGATCACGTGTTTATCAGGCAGTGATCAGTGACTGACAGGCGCTGATCAGGGGACTGTGCACGCACTGATCAGGTGGCTGATCAGGAACTGACCACCTGACCGCGCATGCAGTGATCACGTGGCTGGTCGTTCACTGATCACGTGTTTATCATACGGTGATCACGTGACTGAGAGGCGCTGATCACGTGACTGTGCCGTCAGTGATCACGTGGCTGAGCAGGCACTGATATCGTGACTGAGCATGCACTGATCATGTGCCGGGAGCCGGGGAGGCATTCCACTCTGGACAAAGGTCATGAGGAAGGAGGCTCGGCATACGCAAATGCGGGATCGAGCCTCAGGAGTCCACCCGGATATTCTCGAGCATCTCCCCCCAAAAAAACCGGAGTCTGCCTACTGTATTGCTTTGTGCTCTCACCTCTGATTTCACTGGGGGCTGTCCCCCACCACCATCTCGCTCTCTCTGTCAAAGAGTTAACTTACAGCTCCAATTCATAAAGTTCCTTGTCATTCTTCCCTTTAACTTCCAGCTGAGTCTCCATCTGGAGCGCGGAACCCACCACGCTTACTAATTATGCCTGGGCTGCTAAGACCCACTCGAGAAGGTGTCTAGGGTGAGGCACCTTTCGCTATTCGAGAGGGCGCCTGCGGCCTACGTAAGTGGTGCAAACTTCTTGTCTTGAAGTTTGATTGGTCTTCCGCGTAAACCAAGCTACTCAGTCTCTTTTCTCCACCGAATTTTCCTACTGAGCTCTCCTCATACTATTATTCTTGACATCTCTGATTAGCATATAAATAGTCGCCTAGGCCATCTCTCCTTCGAATACCCTGGATCAGTTGGGGCTGGTCCCCGGCAGGTGGCGACCGAACAGGGACCTCAGGAGGCAATACTCAAAGAGCTGAGCAGACACGAACCACGCAATCAGCAGGCAATAAGCATGGAGCTCAGCAGTGACGAATCATGCTGCTCAACTGGCAATAATCAAGCACGTGACCAGGCAGGAATCACGCAGCTCAGCTGGCAATTGTCAAGCAGATGAGCCGACAGGAATCACGCAGCTCAGCTGGCAATTGTCATGCAGATGAGCCGGCAGGAATCACGCAGCTCAGCAGGCCCTGATCACGTGACTCTGCAGGCACTGATCACGTGGCTGATCAAGTCCAGATCACGTGACTGAGCATGCACTGATCACGTGGCTATCATGCACTGATGACGTGACTGCGCATGCACTGATGACGTGGCTGATCGGGCACTGATCACATGGCTCATCATGCACTGATCACGTGTTTATCAGGCAATGATCAGTGACTGACAGGCGCTGATCATGGGACTGTGCACGCACTGATCACGTGGCTATCATGCACTGATCACGTGACTGCGCATGCACTGATGACGTGGCTGTTCGGGCACTGATCACGTGTTTATCAGGCAGTGATCAGTGACTGACAGGCGCTGATCAGGGGACTGTGCACGCACTGATCAGGTGGCTGATCAGGAACTGACCACCTGACCGCGCATGCAGTGATCACGTGGCTGGTCGTTCACTGATCACGTGTTTATCATACGGTGATCACGTGACTGAGAGGCGCTGATCACGTGACTGTGCCGTCAGTGATCACGTGGCTGAGCAGGCACTGATATCGTGACTGAGCATGCACTGATCATGTGCCGGGAGCCGGGGAGGCATTCCACTCTGGACAAAGGTCATGAGGAAGGAGGCTCGGCATACGCAAATGCGGGATCGAGCCTCAGGAGTCCACCCGGATATTCTCGAGCATCTCCCCCCAAAAAAACCGGAGTCTGCCTACTGTATTGCTTTGTGCTCTCACCTCTGATTTCACTGGGGGCTGTCCCCCACCACCATCTCGCTCTCTCTGTCAAAGAGTTAACTTACAGCTCCAATTCATAAAGTTCCTTGTCATTCTTCCCTTTAACTTCCAGCTGAGTCTCCATCTGGAGCGCGGAACCCACCACGCTTACTAATTATGCCTGGGCTGCTAAGACCCACTCGAGAAGGTGTCTAGGGTGAGGCACCTTTCGCTATTCGAGAGGGCGCCTGCGGCCTACGTAAGTGGTGCAAACTTCTTGTCTTGAAGTTTGATTGGTCTTCCGCGTAAACCAAGCTACTCAGTCTCTTTTCTCCACCGAATTTTCCTACTGAGCTCTCCTCATACTATTATTCTTGACATCTCTGATTAGCATATAAATAGTCGCCTAGGCCATCTCTCCTTCGAATACCCTGGATCAGTTGGGGCTGGTCCCCGGCAGGTGGCGACCGAACAGGGACCTCAGGAGGCAATACTCAAAGAGCTGAGCAGACACGAACCACGCAATCAGCAGGCAATAAGCATGGAGCTCAGCAGTGACGAATCATGCTGCTCAACTGGCAATAATCAAGCACGTGACCAGGCAGGAATCACGCAGCTCAGCTGGCAATTGTCAAGCAGATGAGCCGACAGGAATCACGCAGCTCAGCTGGCAATTGTCATGCAGATGAGCCGGCAGGAATCACGCAGCTCAGCAGGCCCTGATCACGTGACTCTGCAGGCACTGATCACGTGGCTGATCAAGTCCAGATCACGTGACTGAGCATGCACTGATCACGTGGCTATCATGCACTGATGACGTGACTGCGCATGCACTGATGACGTGGCTGATCGGGCACTGATCACATGGCTCATCATGCACTGATCACGTGTTTATCAGGCAATGATCAGTGACTGACAGGCGCTGATCATGGGACTGTGCACGCACTGATCACGTGGCTATCATGCACTGATCACGTGACTGCGCATGCACTGATGACGTGGCTGCACTGTGGGCTGACTGATCACGCACTGATCACGTGGCTATCATGCACTGATCACGTGACTGCATGCACTGATGAGCACTGATCACGTGATCAGGCAGTGATCAGTGACTGACAGGCGCTGATCAGGGACTGTGCACGCACTGATCAGGTGGCTGATCAGGAACTGACCACCTGACCGCGCATGCAGTGATCACGTGGCTGGTCGTTCACTGATCACGTGTTTATCATACGGTGATCACGTGACTGAGAGGCGCTGATCACGTGACTGTGCCGTCAGTGATCACGTGGCTGAGCAGGCACTGATATCGTGACTGAGCATGCACTGATCATGTGCCGGGAGCCGGGGAGGCATTCCACTCTGGACAAAGGTCATGAGGAAGGAGGCTCGGCATACGCAAATGCGGGATCGAGCCTCAGGAGTCCACCCGGATATTCTCGAGCATCTCCCCCCAAAAAAACCGGAGTCTGCCTACTGTATTGCTTTGTGCTCTCACCTCTGATTTCACTGGGGGCTGTCCCCCACCACCATCTCGCTCTCTCTGTCAAAGAGTTAACTTACAGCTCCAATTCATAAAGTTCCTTGTCATTCTTCCCTTTAACTTCCAGCTGAGTCTCCATCTGGAGCGCGGAACCCACCACGCTTACTAATTATGCCTGGGCTGCTAAGACCCACTCGAGAAGGTGTCTAGGGTGAGGCACCTTTCGCTATTCGAGAGGGCGCCTGCGGCCTACGTAAGTGGTGCAAACTTCTTGTCTTGAAGTTTGATTGGTCTTCCGCGTAAACCAAGCTACTCAGTCTCTTTTCTCCACCGAATTTTCCTACTGAGCTCTCCTCATACTATTATTCTTGACATCTCTGATTAGCATATAAATAGTCGCCTAGGCCATCTCTCCTTCGAATACCCTGGATCAGTTGGGGCTGGTCCCCGGCAGGTGGCGACCGAACAGGGACCTCAGGAGGCAATACTCAAAGAGCTGAGCAGACACGAACCACGCAATCAGCAGGCAATAAGCATGGAGCTCAGCAGTGACGAATCATGCTGCTCAACTGGCAATAATCAAGCACGTGACCAGGCAGGAATCACGCAGCTCAGCTGGCAATTGTCAAGCAGATGAGCCGACAGGAATCACGCAGCTCAGCTGGCAATTGTCATGCAGATGAGCCGGCAGGAATCACGCAGCTCAGCAGGCCCTGATCACGTGACTCTGCAGGCACTGATCACGTGGCTGATCAAGTCCAGATCACGTGACTGAGCATGCACTGATCACGTGGCTATCATGCACTGATGACGTGACTGCGCATGCACTGATGACGTGGCTGATCGGGCACTGATCACATGGCTCATCATGCACTGATCACGTGTTTATCAGGCAATGATCAGTGACTGACAGGCGCTGATCATGGGACTGTGCACGCACTGATCACGTGGCTATCATGCACTGATCACGTGACTGCGCATGCACTGATGACGTGGCTGTTCGGGCACTGATCACGTGTTTATCAGGCAGTGATCAGTGACTGACAGGCGCTGATCAGGGGACTGTGCACGCACTGATCAGGTGGCTGATCAGGAACTGACCACCTGACCGCGCATGCAGTGATCACGTGGCTGGTCGTTCACTGATCACGTGTTTATCATACGGTGATCACGTGACTGAGAGGCGCTGATCACGTGACTGTGCCGTCAGTGATCACGTGGCTGAGCAGGCACTGATATCGTGACTGAGCATGCACTGATCATGTGCCGGGAGCCGGGGAGGCATTCCACTCTGGACAAAGGTCATGAGGAAGGAGGCTCGGCATACGCAAATGCGGGATCGAGCCTCAGGAGTCCACCCGGATATTCTCGAGCATCTCCCCCCAAAAAAACCGGAGTCTGCCTACTGTATTGCTTTGTGCTCTCACCTCTGATTTCACTGGGGGCTGTCCCCCACCACCATCTCGCTCTCTCTGTCAAAGAGTTAACTTACAGCTCCAATTCATAAAGTTCCTTGTCATTCTTCCCTTTAACTTCCAGCTGAGTCTCCATCTGGAGCGCGGAACCCACCACGCTTACTAATTATGCCTGGGCTGCTAAGACCCACTCGAGAAGGTGTCTAGGGTGAGGCACCTTTCGCTATTCGAGAGGGCGCCTGCGGCCTACGTAAGTGGTGCAAACTTCTTGTCTTGAAGTTTGATTGGTCTTCCGCGTAAACCAAGCTACTCAGTCTCTTTTCTCCACCGAATTTTCCTACTGAGCTCTCCTCATACTATTATTCTTGACATCTCTGATTAGCATATAAATAGTCGCCTAGGCCATCTCTCCTTCGAATACCCTGGATCAGTTGGGGCTGGTCCCCGGCAGGTGGCGACCGAACAGGGACCTCAGGAGGCAATACTCAAAGAGCTGAGCAGACACGAACCACGCAATCAGCAGGCAATAAGCATGGAGCTCAGCAGTGACGAATCATGCTGCTCAACTGGCAATAATCAAGCACGTGACCAGGCAGGAATCACGCAGCTCAGCTGGCAATTGTCAAGCAGATGAGCCGACAGGAATCACGCAGCTCAGCTGGCAATTGTCATGCAGATGAGCCGGCAGGAATCACGCAGCTCAGCAGGCCCTGATCACGTGACTCTGCAGGCACTGATCACGTGGCTGATCAAGTCCAGATCACGTGACTGAGCATGCACTGATCACGTGGCTATCATGCACTGATGACGTGACTGCGCATGCACTGATGACGTGGCTGATCGGGCACTGATCACATGGCTCATCATGCACTGATCACGTGTTTATCAGGCAATGATCAGTGACTGACAGGCGCTGATCATGGGACTGTGCACGCACTGATCACGTGGCTATCATGCACTGATCACGTGACTGCGCATGCACTGATGACGTGGCTGCACTGATCACATGGCTCATCATGCACTGATCACGTGTTTATCAGGCAATGATCAGTGACTGACAGGCGTGATCATGGGACTGTGCACGCACTGATCACGTGGCTATCATGCACTGATCACGTGACTGCGCATGCACTGATGACGTGGCTGTTCGGGCACTGATCACGTGTTTATCAGGCAGTGATCAGTGACTGACAGGCGCTGATCAGGGGACTGTGCACGCACTGATCAGGTGGCTGATCAGGAACTGACCACCTGACCGCGCATGCAGTGATCACGTGGCTGGTCGTTCACTGATCACGTGTTTATCATACGGTGATCACGTGACTGAGAGGCGCTGATCACGTGACTGTGCCGTCAGTGATCACGTGGCTGAGCAGGCACTGATATCGTGACTGAGCATGCACTGATCATGTGCCGGGAGCCGGGGAGGCATTCCACTCTGGACAAAGGTCATGAGGAAGGAGGCTCGGCATACGCAAATGCGGGATCGAGCCTCAGGAGTCCACCCGGATATTCTCGAGCATCTCCCCCCAAAAAAACCGGAGTCTGCCTACTGTATTGCTTTGTGCTCTCACCTCTGATTTCACTGGGGGCTGTCCCCCACCACCATCTCGCTCTCTCTGTCAAAGAGTTAACTTACAGCTCCAATTCATAAAGTTCCTTGTCATTCTTCCCTTTAACTTCCAGCTGAGTCTCCATCTGGAGCGCGGAACCCACCACGCTTACTAATTATGCCTGGGCTGCTAAGACCCACTCGAGAAGGTGTCTAGGGTGAGGCACCTTTCGCTATTCGAGAGGGCGCCTGCGGCCTACGTAAGTGGTGCAAACTTCTTGTCTTGAAGTTTGATTGGTCTTCCGCGTAAACCAAGCTACTCAGTCTCTTTTCTCCACCGAATTTTCCTACTGAGCTCTCCTCATACTATTATTCTTGACATCTCTGATTAGCATATAAATAGTCGCCTAGGCCATCTCTCCTTCGAATACCCTGGATCAGTTGGGGCTGGTCCCCGGCAGGTGGCGACCGAACAGGGACCTCAGGAGGCAATACTCAAAGAGCTGAGCAGACACGAACCACGCAATCAGCAGGCAATAAGCATGGAGCTCAGCAGTGACGAATCATGCTGCTCAACTGGCAATAATCAAGCACGTGACCAGGCAGGAATCACGCAGCTCAGCTGGCAATTGTCAAGCAGATGAGCCGACAGGAATCACGCAGCTCAGCTGGCAATTGTCATGCAGATGAGCCGGCAGGAATCACGCAGCTCAGCAGGCCCTGATCACGTGACTCTGCAGGCACTGATCACGTGGCTGATCAAGTCCAGATCACGTGACTGAGCATGCACTGATCACGTGGCTATCATGCACTGATGACGTGACTGCGCATGCACTGATGACGTGGCTGATCGGGCACTGATCACATGGCTCATCATGCACTGATCACGTGTTTATCAGGCAATGATCAGTGACTGACAGGCGCTGATCATGGGACTGTGCACGCACTGATCACGTGGCTATCATGCACTGATCACGTGACTGCGCATGCACTGATGACGTGGCTGTTCGGGCACTGATCACGTGTTTATCAGGCAGTGATCAGTGACTGACAGGCGCTGATCAGGGGACTGTGCACGCACTGATCAGGTGGCTGATCAGGAACTGACCACCTGACCGCGCATGCAGTGATCACGTGGCTGGTCGTTCACTGATCACGTGTTTATCATACGGTGATCACGTGACTGAGAGGCGCTGATCACGTGACTGTGCCGTCAGTGATCACGTGGCTGAGCAGGCACTGATATCGTGACTGAGCATGCACTGATCATGTGCCGGGAGCCGGGGAGGCATTCCACTCTGGACAAAGGTCATGAGGAAGGAGGCTCGGCATACGCAAATGCGGGATCGAGCCTCAGGAGTCCACCCGGATATTCTCGAGCATCTCCCCCCCAAAAAAACCGGAGTCTGCCTACTGTATTGCTTTGTGCTCTCACCTCTGATTTCACTGGGGGCTGTCCCCCACCACCATCTCGCTCTCTCTGTCAAAGAGTTAACTTACAGCTCCAATTCATAAAGTTCCTTGTCATTCTTCCCTTTAACTTCCAGCTGAGTCTCCATCTGGAGCGCGGAACCCACCACGCTTACTAATTATGCCTGGGCTGCTAAGACCCACTCGAGAAGGTGTCTAGGGTGAGGCACCTTTCGCTATTCGAGAGGGCGCCTGCGGCCTACGTAAGTGGTGCAAACTTCTTGTCTTGAAGTTTGATTGGTCTTCCGCGTAAACCAAGCTACTCAGTCTCTTTTCTCCACCGAATTTTCCTACTGAGCTCTCCTCATACTATTATTCTTGACATCTCTGATTAGCATATAAATAGTCGCCTAGGCCATCTCTCCTTCGAATACCCTGGATCAGTTGGGGCTGGTCCCCGGCAGGTGGCGACCGAACAGGGACCTCAGGAGGCAATACTCAAAGAGCTGAGCAGACACGAACCACGCAATCAGCAGGCAATAAGCATGGAGCTCAGCAGTGACGAATCATGCTGCTCAACTGGCAATAATCAAGCACGTGACCAGGCAGGAATCACGCAGCTCAGCTGGCAATTGTCAAGCAGATGAGCCGACAGGAATCACGCAGCTCAGCTGGCAATTGTCATGCAGATGAGCCGGCAGGAATCACGCAGCTCAGCAGGCCCTGATCACGTGACTCTGCAGGCACTGATCACGTGGCTGATCAAGTCCAGATCACGTGACTGAGCATGCACTGATCACGTGGCTATCATGCACTGATGACGTGACTGCGCATGCACTGATGACGTGGCTGATCGGGCACTGATCACATGGCTCATCATGCACTGATCACGTGTTTATCAGGCAATGATCAGTGACTGACAGGCGCTGATCATGGGACTGTGCACGCACTGATCACGTGGCTATCATGCACTGATCACGTGACTGCGCATGCACTGATGACGTGGCTGCACTGATCACATGGCATCATGCACTGATCACGTGTTTATCAGGCAATGATCAGTGACTGACAGGCTGATCATGGGACTGTGCACGCACTGATCACGTGGCTATCATGCACTGATCACGTGACTGCGCATGCACTGATGACGTGGCTGTTCGGGCACTGATCACGTGTTTATCAGGCAGTGATCAGTGACTGACAGGCGCTGATCAGGGGACTGTGCACGCACTGATCAGGTGGCTGATCAGGAACTGACCACCTGACCGCGCATGCAGTGATCACGTGGCTGGTCGTTCACTGATCACGTGTTTATCATACGGTGATCACGTGACTGAGAGGCGCTGATCACGTGACTGTGCCGTCAGTGATCACGTGGCTGAGCAGGCACTGATATCGTGACTGAGCATGCACTGATCATGTGCCGGGAGCCGGGGAGGCATTCCACTCTGGACAAAGGTCATGAGGAAGGAGGCTCGGCATACGCAAATGCGGGATCGAGCCTCAGGAGTCCACCCGGATATTCTCGAGCATCTCCCCCCAAAAAAACCGGAGTCTGCCTACTGTATTGCTTTGTGCTCTCACCTCTGATTTCACTGGGGGCTGTCCCCCACCACCATCTCGCTCTCTCTGTCAAAGAGTTAACTTACAGCTCCAATTCATAAAGTTCCTTGTCATTCTTCCCTTTAACTTCCAGCTGAGTCTCCATCTGGAGCGCGGAACCCACCACGCTTACTAATTATGCCTGGGCTGCTAAGACCCACTCGAGAAGGTGTCTAGGGTGAGGCACCTTTCGCTATTCGAGAGGGCGCCTGCGGCCTACGTAAGTGGTGCAAACTTCTTGTCTTGAAGTTTGATTGGTCTTCCGCGTAAACCAAGCTACTCAGTCTCTTTTCTCCACCGAATTTTCCTACTGAGCTCTCCTCATACTATTATTCTTGACATCTCTGATTAGCATATAAATAGTCGCCTAGGCCATCTCTCCTTCGAATACCCTGGATCAGTTGGGGCTGGTCCCCGGCAGGTGGCGACCGAACAGGGACCTCAGGAGGCAATACTCAAAGAGCTGAGCAGACACGAACCACGCAATCAGCAGGCAATAAGCATGGAGCTCAGCAGTGACGAATCATGCTGCTCAACTGGCAATAATCAAGCACGTGACCAGGCAGGAATCACGCAGCTCAGCTGGCAATTGTCAAGCAGATGAGCCGACAGGAATCACGCAGCTCAGCTGGCAATTGTCATGCAGATGAGCCGGCAGGAATCACGCAGCTCAGCAGGCCCTGATCACGTGACTCTGCAGGCACTGATCACGTGGCTGATCAAGTCCAGATCACGTGACTGAGCATGCACTGATCACGTGGCTATCATGCACTGATGACGTGACTGCGCATGCACTGATGATGCACTGATGCTCATCATGCACTGATCACGTGATCAGGCAATGATCAGTGACTGGATCATGACTGTGCACTGATCACGTGGCTATCATGCACTGATGACGTGACGCATGCACTGATGACGTGGCTGATCGGGCACTGATCACATGGCTCATCATGCACTGATCACGTGTTTATCAGGCAATGATCAGTGACTGACAGGCGCTGATCATGGGACTGTGCACGCACTGATCACGTGGCTATCATGCACTGATCACGTGACTGCGCATGCACTGATGACGTGGCTGTTCGGGCACTGATCACGTGTTTATCAGGCAGTGATCAGTGACTGACAGGCGCTGATCAGGGGACTGTGCACGCACTGATCAGGTGGCTGATCAGGAACTGACCACCTGACCGCGCATGCAGTGATCACGTGGCTGGTCGTTCACTGATCACGTGTTTATCATACGGTGATCACGTGACTGAGAGGCGCTGATCACGTGACTGTGCCGTCAGTGATCACGTGGCTGAGCAGGCACTGATATCGTGACTGAGCATGCACTGATCATGTGCCGGGAGCCGGGGAGGCATTCCACTCTGGACAAAGGTCATGAGGAAGGAGGCTCGGCATACGCAAATGCGGGATCGAGCCTCAGGAGTCCACCCGGATATTCTCGAGCATCTCCCCCCAAAAACCGGAGTCTGCCTACTGTATTGCTTTGTGCTCTCACCTCTGATTTCACTGGGGGCTGTCCCCCACCACCATCTCGCTCTCTCTGTCAAAGAGTTAACTTACAGCTCCAATTCATAAAGTTCCTTGTCATTCTTCCCTTTAACTTCCAGCTGAGTCTCCATCTGGAGCGCGGAACCCACCACGCTTACTAATTATGCCTGGGCTGCTAAGACCCACTCGAGAAGGTGTCTAGGGTGAGGCACCTTTCGCTATTCGAGAGGGCGCCTGCGGCCTACGTAAGTGGTGCAAACTTCTTGTCTTGAAGTTTGATTGGTCTTCCGCGTAAACCAAGCTACTCAGTCTCTTTTCTCCACCGAATTTTCCTACTGAGCTCTCCTCATACTATTATTCTTGACATCTCTGATTAGCATATAAATAGTCGCCTAGGCCATCTCTCCTTCGAATACCCTGGATCAGTTGGGGCTGGTCCCCGGCAGGTGGCGACCGAACAGGGACCTCAGGAGGCAATACTCAAAGAGCTGAGCAGACACGAACCACGCAATCAGCAGGCAATAAGCATGGAGCTCAGCAGTGACGAATCATGCTGCTCAACTGGCAATAATCAAGCACGTGACCAGGCAGGAATCACGCAGCTCAGCTGGCAATTGTCAAGCAGATGAGCCGACAGGAATCACGCAGCTCAGCTGGCAATTGTCATGCAGATGAGCCGGCAGGAATCACGCAGCTCAGCAGGCCCTGATCACGTGACTCTGCAGGCACTGATCACGTGGCTGATCAAGTCCAGATCACGTGACTGAGCATGCACTGATCACGTGGCTATCATGCACTGATGACGTGACTGCGCATGCACTGATGACGTGGCTGATCGGGCACTGATCACATGGCTCATCATGCACTGATCACGTGTTTATCAGGCAATGATCAGTGACTGACAGGCGCTGATCATGGGACTGTGCACGCACTGATCACGTGGCTATCATGCACTGATCACGTGACTGCGCATGCACTGATGACGTGGCTGTTCGGGCACTGATCACGTGTTTATCAGGCAGTGATCAGTGACTGACAGGCGCTGATCAGGGGACTGTGCACGCACTGATCAGGTGGCTGATCAGGAACTGACCACCTGACCGCGCATGCAGTGATCACGTGGCTGGTCGTTCACTGATCACGTGTTTATCATACGGTGATCACGTGACTGAGAGGCGCTGATCACGTGACTGTGCCGTCAGTGATCACGTGGCTGAGCAGGCACTGATATCGTGACTGAGCATGCACTGATCATGTGCCGGGAGCCGGGGAGGCATTCCACTCTGGACAAAGGTCATGAGGAAGGAGGCTCGGCATACGCAAATGCGGGATCGAGCCTCAGGAGTCCACCCGGATATTCTCGAGCATCTCCCCCCAAAAAAACCGGAGTCTGCCTACTGTATTGCTTTGTGCTCTCACCTCTGATTTCACTGGGGGCTGTCCCCCACCACCATCTCGCTCTCTCTGTCAAAGAGTTAACTTACAGCTCCAATTCATAAAGTTCCTTGTCATTCTTCCCTTTAACTTCCAGCTGAGTCTCCATCTGGAGCGCGGAACCCACCACGCTTACTAATTATGCCTGGGCTGCTAAGACCCACTCGAGAAGGTGTCTAGGGTGAGGCACCTTTCGCTATTCGAGAGGGCGCCTGCGGCCTACGTAAGTGGTGCAAACTTCTTGTCTTGAAGTTTGATTGGTCTTCCGCGTAAACCAAGCTACTCAGTCTCTTTTCTCCACCGAATTTTCCTACTGAGCTCTCCTCATACTATTATTCTTGACATCTCTGATTAGCATATAAATAGTCGCCTAGGCCATCTCTCCTTCGAATACCCTGGATCAGTTGGGGCTGGTCCCCGGCAGGTGGCGACCGAACAGGGACCTCAGGAGGCAATACTCAAAGAGCTGAGCAGACACGAACCACGCAATCAGCAGGCAATAAGCATGGAGCTCAGCAGTGACGAATCATGCTGCTCAACTGGCAATAATCAAGCACGTGACCAGGCAGGAATCACGCAGCTCAGCTGGCAATTGTCAAGCAGATGAGCCGACAGGAATCACGCAGCTCAGCTGGCAATTGTCATGCAGATGAGCCGGCAGGAATCACGCAGCTCAGCAGGCCCTGATCACGTGACTCTGCAGGCACTGATCACGTGGCTGATCAAGTCCAGATCACGTGACTGAGCATGCACTGATCACGTGGCTATCATGCACTGATGACGTGACTGCGCATGCACTGATGACGTGGCTGATCGGGCACTGATCACATGGCTCATCATGCACTGATCACGTGTTTATCAGGCAATGATCAGTGACTGACAGGCGCTGATCATGGGACTGTGCACGCACTGATCACGTGGCTATCATGCACTGATCACGTGACTGCGCATGCACTGATGACGTGGCTGTTCGGGCACTGATCACGTGTTTATCAGGCAGTGATCAGTGACTGACAGGCGCTGATCAGGGGACTGTGCACGCACTGATCAGGTGGCTGATCAGGAACTGACCACCTGACCGCGCATGCAGTGATCACGTGGCTGGTCGTTCACTGATCACGTGTTTATCATACGGTGATCACGTGACTGAGAGGCGCTGATCACGTGACTGTGCCGTCAGTGATCACGTGGCTGAGCAGGCACTGATATCGTGACTGAGCATGCACTGATCATGTGCCGGGAGCCGGGGAGGCATTCCACTCTGGACAAAGGTCATGAGGAAGGAGGCTCGGCATACGCAAATGCGGGATCGAGCCTCAGGAGTCCACCCGGATATTCTCGAGCATCTCCCCCCAAAAACCGGAGTCTGCCTACTGTATTGCTTTGTGCTCTCACCTCTGATTTCACTGGGGGCTGTCCCCCACCACCATCTCGCTCTCTCTGTCAAAGAGTTAACTTACAGCTCCAATTCATAAAGTTCCTTGTCATTCTTCCCTTTAACTTCCAGCTGAGTCTCCATCTGGAGCGCGGAACCCACCACGCTTACTAATTATGCCTGGGCTGCTAAGACCCACTCGAGAAGGTGTCTAGGGTGAGGCACCTTTCGCTATTCGAGAGGGCGCCTGCGGCCTACGTAAGTGGTGCAAACTTCTTGTCTTGAAGTTTGATTGGTCTTCCGCGTAAACCAAGCTACTCAGTCTCTTTTCTCCACCGAATTTTCCTACTGAGCTCTCCTCATACTATTATTCTTGACATCTCTGATTAGCATATAAATAGTCGCCTAGGCCATCTCTCCTTCGAATACCCTGGATCAGTTGGGGCTGGTCCCCGGCAGGTGGCGACCGAACAGGGACCTCAGGAGGCAATACTCAAAGAGCTGAGCAGACACGAACCACGCAATCAGCAGGCAATAAGCATGGAGCTCAGCAGTGACGAATCATGCTGCTCAACTGGCAATAATCAAGCACGTGACCAGGCAGGAATCACGCAGCTCAGCTGGCAATTGTCAATGCAGATGAGCCGGCAGGAATCACGCAGCTCAGCAGGCCCTGATCACGTGACTCTGCAGGCACTGATCACGTGGCTGATCAAGTCCAGATCACGTGACTGAGCATGCACTGATCACGTGGCTATCATGCACTGATGACGTGACTGCGCATGCACTGATGACGTGGCTGATCGGGCACTGATCACATGGCTCATCATGCACTGATCACGTGTTTATCAGGCAATGATCAGTGACTGACAGGCGCTGATCATGGGACTGTGCACGCACTGATCACGTGGCTATCATGCACTGATCACGTGACTGCGCATGCACTGATGACGTGGCTGTTCGGGCACTGATCACGTGTTTATCAGGCAGTGATCAGTGACTGACAGGCGCTGATCAGGGGACTGTGCACGCACTGATCAGGTGGCTGATCAGGAACTGACCACCTGACCGCGCATGCAGTGATCACGTGGCTGGTCGTTCACTGATCACGTGTTTATCATACGGTGATCACGTGACTGAGAGGCGCTGATCACGTGACTGTGCCGTCAGTGATCACGTGGCTGAGCAGGCACTGATATCGTGACTGAGCATGCACTGATCATGTGCCGGGAGCCGGGGAGGCATTCCACTCTGGACAAAGGTCATGAGGAAGGAGGCTCGGCATACGCAAATGCGGGATCGAGCCTCAGGAGTCCACCCGGATATTCTCGAGCATCTCCCCCCAAAAAAACCGGAGTCTGCCTACTGTATTGCTTTGTGCTCTCACCTCTGATTTCACTGGGGGCTGTCCCCCACCACCATCTCGCTCTCTCTGTCAAAGAGTTAACTTACAGCTCCAATTCATAAAGTTCCTTGTCATTCTTCCCTTTAACTTCCAGCTGAGTCTCCATCTGGAGCGCGGAACCCACCACGCTTACTAATTATGCCTGGGCTGCTAAGACCCACTCGAGAAGGTGTCTAGGGTGAGGCACCTTTCGCTATTCGAGAGGGCGCCTGCGGCCTACGTAAGTGGTGCAAACTTCTTGTCTTGAAGTTTGATTGGTCTTCCGCGTAAACCAAGCTACTCAGTCTCTTTTCTCCACCGAATTTTCCTACTGAGCTCTCCTCATACTATTATTCTTGACATCTCTGATTAGCATATAAATAGTCGCCTAGGCCATCTCTCCTTCGAATACCCTGGATCAGTTGGGGCTGGTCCCCGGCAGGTGGCGACCGAACAGGGACCTCAGGAGGCAATACTCAAAGAGCTGAGCAGACACGAACCACGCAATCAGCAGGCAATAAGCATGGAGCTCAGCAGTGACGAATCATGCTGCTCAACTGGCAATAATCAAGCACGTGACCAGGCAGGAATCACGCAGCTCAGCTGGCAATTGTCAAGCAGATGAGCCGACAGGAATCACGCAGCTCAGCTGGCAATTGTCATGCAGATGAGCCGGCAGGAATCACGCAGCTCAGCAGGCCCTGATCACGTGACTCTGCAGGCACTGATCACGTGGCTGATCAAGTCCAGATCACGTGACTGAGCATGCACTGATCACGTGGCTATCATGCACTGATGACGTGACTGCGCATGCACTGATGACGTGGCTGATCGGGCACTGATCACATGGCTCATCATGCACTGATCACGTGATCAGGCAATGATCAGTGACTGACAGGCGCTGATCATGACACTGATCACGTGGCTATCATGCACTGATCACGTGACTGCGCATGCACTGATGACGTGGCTGATGCACTGATCACATGGCTCATCATGCACTGATCACGTGTTTATCAGGCAATGATCAGTGACTGACAGGCGCTGATCATGGGACTGTGCACGCACTGATCACGTGGCTATCATGCACTGATCACGTGACTGCGCATGCACTGATGACGTGGCTGTTCGGGCACTGATCACGTGTTTATCAGGCAGTGATCAGTGACTGACAGGCGCTGATCAGGGGACTGTGCACGCACTGATCAGGTGGCTGATCAGGAACTGACCACCTGACCGCGCATGCAGTGATCACGTGGCTGGTCGTTCACTGATCACGTGTTTATCATACGGTGATCACGTGACTGAGAGGCGCTGATCACGTGACTGTGCCGTCAGTGATCACGTGGCTGAGCAGGCACTGATATCGTGACTGAGCATGCACTGATCATGTGCCGGGAGCCGGGGAGGCATTCCACTCTGGACAAAGGTCATGAGGAAGGAGGCTCGGCATACGCAAATGCGGGATCGAGCCTCAGGAGTCCACCCGGATATTCTCGAGCATCTCCCCCAAAAACCGGAGTCTGCCTACTGTATTGCTTTGTGCTCTCACCTCTGATTTCACTGGGGGCTGTCCCCCACCACCATCTCGCTCTCTCTGTCAAAGAGTTAACTTACAGCTCCAATTCATAAAGTTCCTTGTCATTCTTCCCTTTAACTTCCAGCTGAGTCTCCATCTGGAGCGCGGAACCCACCACGCTTACTAATTATGCCTGGGCTGCTAAGACCCACTCGAGAAGGTGTCTAGGGTGAGGCACCTTTCGCTATTCGAGAGGGCGCCTGCGGCCTACGTAAGTGGTGCAAACTTCTTGTCTTGAAGTTTGATTGGTCTTCCGCGTAAACCAAGCTACTCAGTCTCTTTTCTCCACCGAATTTTCCTACTGAGCTCTCCTCATACTATTATTCTTGACATCTCTGATTAGCATATAAATAGTCGCCTAGGCCATCTCTCCTTCGAATACCCTGGATCAGTTGGGGCTGGTCCCCGGCAGGTGGCGACCGAACAGGGACCTCAGGAGGCAATACTCAAAGAGCTGAGCAGACACGAACCACGCAATCAGCAGGCAATAAGCATGGAGCTCAGCAGTGACGAATCATGCTGCTCAACTGGCAATAATCAAGCACGTGACCAGGCAGGAATCACGCAGCTCAGCTGGCAATTGTCAAGCAGATGAGCCGGCAGGAATCACGCAGCTCAGCAGGCCCTGATCACGTGACTCTGCAGGCACTGATCACGTGGCTGATCAAGTCCAGATCACGTGACTGAGCATGCACTGATCACGTGGCTATCATGCACTGATGACGTGACTGCGCATGCACTGATGACGTGGCTGATCGGGCACTGATCACATGGCTCATCATGCACTGATCACGTGTTTATCAGGCAATGATCAGTGACTGACAGGCGCTGATCATGGGACTGTGCACGCACTGATCACGTGGCTATCATGCACTGATCACGTGACTGCGCATGCACTGATGACGTGGCTGTTCGGGCACTGATCACGTGTTTATCAGGCAGTGATCAGTGACTGACAGGCGCTGATCAGGGGACTGTGCACGCACTGATCAGGTGGCTGATCAGGAACTGACCACCTGACCGCGCATGCAGTGATCACGTGGCTGGTCGTTCACTGATCACGTGTTTATCATACGGTGATCACGTGACTGAGAGGCGCTGATCACGTGACTGTGCCGTCAGTGATCACGTGGCTGAGCAGGCACTGATATCGTGACTGAGCATGCACTGATCATGTGCCGGGAGCCGGGGAGGCATTCCACTCTGGACAAAGGTCATGAGGAAGGAGGCTCGGCATACGCAAATGCGGGATCGAGCCTCAGGAGTCCACCCGGATATTCTCGAGCATCTCCCCCCAAAAACCGGAGTCTGCCTACTGTATTGCTTTGTGCTCTCACCTCTGATTTCACTGGGGGCTGTCCCCCACCACCATCTCGCTCTCTCTGTCAAAGAGTTAACTTACAGCTCCAATTCATAAAGTTCCTTGTCATTCTTCCCTTTAACTTCCAGCTGAGTCTCCATCTGGAGCGCGGAACCCACCACGCTTACTAATTATGCCTGGGCTGCTAAGACCCACTCGAGAAGGTGTCTAGGGTGAGGCACCTTTCGCTATTCGAGAGGGCGCCTGCGGCCTACGTAAGTGGTGCAAACTTCTTGTCTTGAAGTTTGATTGGTCTTCCGCGTAAACCAAGCTACTCAGTCTCTTTTCTCCACCGAATTTTCCTACTGAGCTCTCCTCATACTATTATTCTTGACATCTCTGATTAGCATATAAATAGTCGCCTAGGCCATCTCTCCTTCGAATACCCTGGATCAGTTGGGGCTGGTCCCCGGCAGGTGGCGACCGAACAGGGACCTCAGGAGGCAATACTCAAAGAGCTGAGCAGACACGAACCACGCAATCAGCAGGCAATAAGCATGGAGCTCAGCAGTGACGAATCATGCTGCTCAACTGGCAATAATCAAGCACGTGACCAGGCAGGAATCACGCAGCTCAGCTGGCAATTGTCAAGCAGATGAGCCGGCAGGAATCACGCAGCTCAGCAGGCCCTGATCACGTGACTCTGCAGGCACTGATCACGTGGCTGATCAAGTCCAGATCACGTGACTGAGCATGCACTGATCACGTGGCTATCATGCACTGATGACGTGACTGCGCATGCACTGATGACGTGGCTGATCGGGCACTGATCACATGGCTCATCATGCACTGATCACGTGTTTATCAGGCAATGATCAGTGACTGACAGGCGCTGATCATGGGACTGTGCACGCACTGATCACGTGGCTATCATGCACTGATCACGTGACTGCGCATGCACTGATGACGTGGCTGTTCGGGCACTGATCACGTGTTTATCAGGCAGTGATCAGTGACTGACAGGCGCTGATCAGGGGACTGTGCACGCACTGATCAGGTGGCTGATCAGGAACTGACCACCTGACCGCGCATGCAGTGATCACGTGGCTGGTCGTTCACTGATCACGTGTTTATCATACGGTGATCACGTGACTGAGAGGCGCTGATCACGTGACTGTGCCGTCAGTGATCACGTGGCTGAGCAGGCACTGATATCGTGACTGAGCATGCACTGATCATGTGCCGGGAGCCGGGGAGGCATTCCACTCTGGACAAAGGTCATGAGGAAGGAGGCTCGGCATACGCAAATGCGGGATCGAGCCTCAGGAGTCCACCCGGATATTCTCGAGCATCTCCCCCAAAACCGGAGTCTGCCTACTGTATTGCTTTGTGCTCTCACCTCTGATTTCACTGGGGGCTGTCCCCCACCACCATCTCGCTCTCTCTGTCAAAGAGTTAACTTACAGCTCCAATTCATAAAGTTCCTTGTCATTCTTCCCTTTAACTTCCAGCTGAGTCTCCATCTGGAGCGCGGAACCCACCACGCTTACTAATTATGCCTGGGCTGCTAAGACCCACTCGAGAAGGTGTCTAGGGTGAGGCACCTTTCGCTATTCGAGAGGGCGCCTGCGGCCTACGTAAGTGGTGCAAACTTCTTGTCTTGAAGTTTGATTGGTCTTCCGCGTAAACCAAGCTACTCAGTCTCTTTTCTCCACCGAATTTTCCTACTGAGCTCTCCTCATACTATTATTCTTGACATCTCTGATTAGCATATAAATAGTCGCCTAGGCCATCTCTCCTTCGAATACCCTGGATCAGTTGGGGCTGGTCCCCGGCAGGTGGCGACCGAACAGGGACCTCAGGAGGCAATACTCAAAGAGCTGAGCAGACACGAACCACGCAATCAGCAGGCAATAAGCATGGAGCTCAGCAGTGACGAATCATGCTGCTCAACTGGCAATAATCAAGCACGTGACCAGGCAGGAATCACGCAGCTCAGCTGGCAATTGTCAAGCAGATGAGCCGACAGGAATCACGCAGCTCAGCTGGCAATTGTCATGCAGATGAGCCGGCAGGAATCACGCAGCTCAGCAGGCCCTGATCACGTGACTCTGCAGGCACTGATCACGTGGCTGATCAAGTCCAGATCACGTGACTGAGCATGCACTGATCACGTGGCTATCATGCACTGATGACGTGACTGCGCATGCACTGATGACGTGGCTGATCGGGCACTGATCACATGGCTCATCATGCACTGATCACGTGTTTATCAGGCAATGATCAGTGACTGACAGGCGCTGATCATGGGACTGTGCACGCACTGATCACGTGGCTATCATGCACTGATCACGTGACTGCGCATGCACTGATGACGTGGCTGTTCGGGCACTGATCACGTGTTTATCAGGCAGTGATCAGTGACTGACAGGCGCTGATCAGGGGACTGTGCACGCACTGATCAGGTGGCTGATCAGGAACTGACCACCTGACCGCGCATGCAGTGATCACGTGGCTGGTCGTTCACTGATCACGTGTTTATCATACGGTGATCACGTGACTGAGAGGCGCTGATCACGTGACTGTGCCGTCAGTGATCACGTGGCTGAGCAGGCACTGATATCGTGACTGAGCATGCACTGATCATGTGCCGGGAGCCGGGGAGGCATTCCACTCTGGACAAAGGTCATGAGGAAGGAGGCTCGGCATACGCAAATGCGGGATCGAGCCTCAGGAGTCCACCCGGATATTCTCGAGCATCTCCCCCCAAAAAAACCGGAGTCTGCCTACTGTATTGCTTTGTGCTCTCACCTCTGATTTCACTGGGGGCTGTCCCCCACCACCATCTCGCTCTCTCTGTCAAAGAGTTAACTTACAGCTCCAATTCATAAAGTTCCTTGTCATTCTTCCCTTTAACTTCCAGCTGAGTCTCCATCTGGAGCGCGGAACCCACCACGCTTACTAATTATGCCTGGGCTGCTAAGACCCACTCGAGAAGGTGTCTAGGGTGAGGCACCTTTCGCTATTCGAGAGGGCGCCTGCGGCCTACGTAAGTGGTGCAAACTTCTTGTCTTGAAGTTTGATTGGTCTTCCGCGTAAACCAAGCTACTCAGTCTCTTTTCTCCACCGAATTTTCCTACTGAGCTCTCCTCATACTATTATTCTTGACATCTCTGATTAGCATATAAATAGTCGCCTAGGCCATCTCTCCTTCGAATACCCTGGATCAGTTGGGGCTGGTCCCCGGCAGGTGGCGACCGAACAGGGACCTCAGGAGGCAATACTCAAAGAGCTGAGCAGACACGAACCACGCAATCAGCAGGCAATAAGCATGGAGCTCAGCAGTGACGAATCATGCTGCTCAACTGGCAATAATCAAGCACGTGACCAGGCAGGAATCACGCAGCTCAGCTGGCAATTGTCAAGCAGATGAGCCGACAGGAATCACGCAGCTCAGCTGGCAATTGTCATGCAGATGAGCCGGCAGGAATCACGCAGCTCAGCAGGCCCTGATCACGTGACTCTGCAGGCACTGATCACGTGGCTGATCAAGTCCAGATCACGTGACTGAGCATGCACTGATCACGTGGCTATCATGCACTGATGACGTGACTGCGCATGCACTGATGACGTGGCTGATCGGGCACTGATCACATGGCTCATCATGCACTGATCACGTGTTTATCAGGCAATGATCAGTGACTGACAGGCGCTGATCATGGGACTGTGCACGCACTGATCACGTGGCTATCATGCACTGATCACGTGACTGCGCATGCACTGATGACGTGGCTGTTCGGGCACTGATCACGTGTTTATCAGGCAGTGATCAGTGACTGACAGGCGCTGATCAGGGGACTGTGCACGCACTGATCAGGTGGCTGATCAGGAACTGACCACCTGACCGCGCATGCAGTGATCACGTGGCTGGTCGTTCACTGATCACGTGTTTATCATACGGTGATCACGTGACTGAGAGGCGCTGATCACGTGACTGTGCCGTCAGTGATCACGTGGCTGAGCAGGCACTGATATCGTGACTGAGCATGCACTGATCATGTGCCGGGAGCCGGGGAGGCATTCCACTCTGGACAAAGGTCATGAGGAAGGAGGCTCGGCATACGCAAATGCGGGATCGAGCCTCAGGAGTCCACCCGGATATTCTCGAGCATCTCCCCCCAAAAAACCGGAGTCTGCCTACTGTATTGCTTTGTGCTCTCACCTCTGATTTCACTGGGGGCTGTCCCCCACCACCATCTCGCTCTCTCTGTCAAAGAGTTAACTTACAGCTCCAATTCATAAAGTTCCTTGTCATTCTTCCCTTTAACTTCCAGCTGAGTCTCCATCTGGAGCGCGGAACCCACCACGCTTACTAATTATGCCTGGGCTGCTAAGACCCACTCGAGAAGGTGTCTAGGGTGAGGCACCTTTCGCTATTCGAGAGGGCGCCTGCGGCCTACGTAAGTGGTGCAAACTTCTTGTCTTGAAGTTTGATTGGTCTTCCGCGTAAACCAAGCTACTCAGTCTCTTTTCTCCACCGAATTTTCCTACTGAGCTCTCCTCATACTATTATTCTTGACATCTCTGATTAGCATATAAATAGTCGCCTAGGCCATCTCTCCTTCGAATACCCTGGATCAGTTGGGGCTGGTCCCCGGCAGGTGGCGACCGAACAGGGACCTCAGGAGGCAATACTCAAAGAGCTGAGCAGACACGAACCACGCAATCAGCAGGCAATAAGCATGGAGCTCAGCAGTGACGAATCATGCTGCTCAACTGGCAATAATCAAGCACGTGACCAGGCAGGAATCACGCAGCTCAGCTGGCAATTGTCAAGCAGATGAGCCGACAGGAATCACGCAGCTCAGCTGGCAATTGTCATGCAGATGAGCCGGCAGGAATCACGCAGCTCAGCAGGCCCTGATCACGTGACTCTGCAGGCACTGATCACGTGGCTGATCAAGTCCAGATCACGTGACTGAGCATGCACTGATCACGTGGCTATCATGCACTGATGACGTGACTGCGCATGCACTGATGACGTGGCTGATCGGGCACTGATCACATGGCTCATCATGCACTGATCACGTGTTTATCAGGCAATGATCAGTGACTGACAGGCGCTGATCATGGGACTGTGCACGCACTGATCACGTGGCTATCATGCACTGATCACGTGACTGCGCATGCACTGATGACGTGGCTGTTCGGGCACTGATCACGTGTTTATCAGGCAGTGATCAGTGACTGACAGGCGCTGATCAGGGGACTGTGCACGCACTGATCAGGTGGCTGATCAGGAACTGACCACCTGACCGCGCATGCAGTGATCACGTGGCTGGTCGTTCACTGATCACGTGTTTATCATACGGTGATCACGTGACTGAGAGGCGCTGATCACGTGACTGTGCCGTCAGTGATCACGTGGCTGAGCAGGCACTGATATCGTGACTGAGCATGCACTGATCATGTGCCGGGAGCCGGGGAGGCATTCCACTCTGGACAAAGGTCATGAGGAAGGAGGCTCGGCATACGCAAATGCGGGATCGAGCCTCAGGAGTCCACCCGGATATTCTCGAGCATCTCCCCCCAAAAAAACCGGAGTCTGCCTACTGTATTGCTTTGTGCTCTCACCTCTGATTTCACTGGGGGCTGTCCCCCACCACCATCTCGCTCTCTCTGTCAAAGAGTTAACTTACAGCTCCAATTCATAAAGTTCCTTGTCATTCTTCCCTTTAACTTCCAGCTGAGTCTCCATCTGGAGCGCGGAACCCACCACGCTTACTAATTATGCCTGGGCTGCTAAGACCCACTCGAGAAGGTGTCTAGGGTGAGGCACCTTTCGCTATTCGAGAGGGCGCCTGCGGCCTACGTAAGTGGTGCAAACTTCTTGTCTTGAAGTTTGATTGGTCTTCCGCGTAAACCAAGCTACTCAGTCTCTTTTCTCCACCGAATTTTCCTACTGAGCTCTCCTCATACTATTATTCTTGACATCTCTGATTAGCATATAAATAGTCGCCTAGGCCATCTCTCCTTCGAATACCCTGGATCAGTTGGGGCTGGTCCCCGGCAGGTGGCGACCGAACAGGGACCTCAGGAGGCAATACTCAAAGAGCTGAGCAGACACGAACCACGCAATCAGCAGGCAATAAGCATGGAGCTCAGCAGTGACGAATCATGCTGCTCAACTGGCAATAATCAAGCACGTGACCAGGCAGGAATCACGCAGCTCAGCTGGCAATTGTCAAGCAGATGAGCCGACAGGAATCACGCAGCTCAGCTGGCAATTGTCATGCAGATGAGCCGGCAGGAATCACGCAGCTCAGCAGGCCCTGATCACGTGACTCTGCAGGCACTGATCACGTGGCTGATCAAGTCCAGATCACGTGACTGTGCATGCACTGATCACGTGGCTATCATGCACTGATCACGTGACTGCGCATGCACAGATGACGTGGCTGTTCGGGCACTGATCACGTGTTTATCAGGCAGTGATCAGTGACTGACAGGCGCTGATCAGGGGACTGTGCACGCACTGATCAGGTGGCTGATCAGGAACTGACCACCTGACCGCGCATGCAGTGATCACGTGGCTGGTCGTTCACTGATCACGTGTTTATCATACGGTGATCACGTGACTGAGAGGCGCTGATCACGTGACTGTGCCGTCAGTGATCACGTGGCTGAGCAGGCACTGATATCGTGACTGAGCATGCACTGATCATGTGCCGGGAGCCGGGGAGGCATTCCACTCTGGACAAAGGTCATGAGGAAGGAGGCTCGGCATACGCAAATGCGGGATCGAGCCTCAGGAGTCCACCCGGATATTCTCGAGCATCTCCCCCCAAAAAAACCGGAGTCTGCCTACTGTATTGCTTTGTGCTCTCACCTCTGATTTCACTGGGGGCTGTCCCCCACCACCATCTCGCTCTCTCTGTCAAAGAGTTAACTTACAGCTCCAATTCATAAAGTTCCTTGTCATTCTTCCCTTTAACTTCCAGCTGAGTCTCCATCTGGAGCGCGGAACCCACCACGCTTACTAATTATGCCTGGGCTGCTAAGACCCACTCGAGAAGGTGTCTAGGGTGAGGCACCTTTCGCTATTCGAGAGGGCGCCTGCGGCCTACGTAAGTGGTGCAAACTTCTTGTCTTGAAGTTTGATTGGTCTTCCGCGTAAACCAAGCTACTCAGTCTCTTTTCTCCACCGAATTTTCCTACTGAGCTCTCCTCATACTATTATTCTTGACATCTCTGATTAGCATATAAATAGTCGCCTAGGCCATCTCTCCTTCGAATACCCTGGATCAGTTGGGGCTGGTCCCCGGCAGGTGGCGACCGAACAGGGACCTCAGGAGGCAATACTCAAAGAGCTGAGCAGACACGAACCACGCAATCAGCAGGCAATAAGCATGGAGCTCAGCAGTGACGAATCATGCTGCTCAACTGGCAATAATCAAGCACGTGACCAGGCAGGAATCACGCAGCTCAGCTGGCAATTGTCAAGCAGATGAGCCGACAGGAATCACGCAGCTCAGCTGGCAATTGTCATGCAGATGAGCCGGCAGGAATCACGCAGCTCAGCTGGCAATGTCATGCAGATGAGCCGGCAGGAATCACGCAGCTCAGCCCTGATCACGTGACTCTGCAGGCACTGATCACGTGGCTGATCAAGTCCAGATCACGTGACTGAGCATGCACTGATCACGTGGCTATCATGCACTGATGACGTGACTGCGCATGCACTGATGACGTGGCTGATCGGGCACTGATCACATGGCTCATCATGCACTGATCACGTGTTTATCAGGCAATGATCAGTGACTGACAGGCGCTGATCATGGGACTGTGCACGCACTGATCACGTGGCTATCATGCACTGATCACGTGACTGCGCATGCACTGATGACGTGGCTGTTCGGGCACTGATCACGTGTTTATCAGGCAGTGATCAGTGACTGACAGGCGCTGATCAGGGGACTGTGCACGCACTGATCAGGTGGCTGATCAGGAACTGACCACCTGACCGCGCATGCAGTGATCACGTGGCTGGTCGTCACTGATCACGTGTTTATCATACGGTGATCACGTGACTGAGAGGCGCTGATCACGTGACTGTGCCGTCAGTGATCACGTGGCTGAGCAGGCACTGATATCGTGACTGAGCATGCACTGATCATGTGCCGGGAGCCGGGGAGGCATTCCACTCTGGACAAAGGTCATGAGGAAGGAGGCTCGGCATACGCAAATGCGGGATCGAGCCTCAGGAGTCCACCCGGATATTCTCGAGCATCTCCCCCAAAAACCAGTCTGCCTACTGTATTGCTTTGTGCTCTCACCTCTGATTTCACTGGGGGCTGTCCCCACCACCATCTCGCTCTCTCTGTCAAAGAGTTAACTTACAGCTCCAATTCATAAAGTTCCTTGTCATTCTTCCCTTTAACTTCCAGCTGAGTCTCCATCTGGAGCGCGGAACCCACCACGCTTACTAATTATGCCTGGGCTGCTAAGACCCACTCGAGAAGGTGTCTAGGGTGAGGCACCTTTCGCTATTCGAGAGGGCGCCTGCGGCCTACGTAAGTGGTGCAAACTTCTTGTCTTGAAGTTTGATTGGTCTTCCGCGTAAACCAAGCTACTCAGTCTCTTTTCTCCACCGAATTTTCCTACTGAGCTCTCCTCATACTATTATTCTTGACATCTCTGATTAGCATATAAATAGTCGCCTAGGCCATCTCTCCTTCGAATACCCTGGATCAGTTGGGGCTGGTCCCCGGCAGGTGGCGACCGAACAGGGACCTCAGGAGGCAATACTCAAAGAGCTGAGCAGACACGAACCACGCAATCAGCAGGCAATAAGCATGGAGCTCAGCAGTGACGAATCATGTTGCTCAACTGGCAATAATCAAGCACGTGCCCAGGCAGGAATCACGCAGCTCAGCTGGCAATTGTCAAGCAGATGAGCCGACAGGAATCACGCAGCTCAGCTGGCAATTGTCATGCAGATGAGCCGGCAGGAATCACGCAGCACAGCTGGCAATTGTCATGCAGATGAGCCGGCAGGAATCACGCAGCTCAGCAGGCCCTGATCACGTGACTCTGCAGGCACTGATCACGTGGCTGATCAAGTCCAGATCACGTGACTGAGCATGCACTGATCACGTGGCTATCATGCACTGATGACGTGACTGCGCATGCACTGATGACGTGGCTGATCGGGCACTGATCACATGGCTCATCATGCACTGATCACGTGTTTATCAGGCAATGATCAGTGACTGACAGGCGCTGATCATGGGACTGTGCACGCACTGATCACGTGGCTATCATGCACTGATCACGTGACTGCGCATGCACTGATGACGTGTGTTCCGGCACTGATCACGTGTTTATCAGGCAGTGATCAGTGACTGACAGGCGCTGATCAGGGGACTGTGCACGCACTGATCAGTGGCTGATCAGGAACTGACCACCTGACGGCGCATGCAGTGATCACGTGGCTGGTCGTTCACTGATCACGTGTTTATCATAGGGTGATCTG